>NW_026557375.1:0-23630 GCF_029017545.1 Prosopis cineraria | reverse complement strand
TTCTCTTTCACAATTTCCACTAATTATTCACATTTCCACAACAAACATACTTCATATCATATATCTATATATATATATCTATATCCATTGAAATCAATGACTTTTTAAATTCTATTTCACAAACTAATGTTCATGCTAAAACCATTTCAATAACAATCATGCATAAAACTCGTAAATTCACATAAATCATTTGATATTCACTTCTATATAGTATAATAGTTAATAAACATAATAAACTATATGGTTACCTCAACCATTCTATACTAGAAATGTTTACCTGTGTTCCAACAACCCTATTTCAAGCTCCTTTCTTATAATTTGTGTCACACCACCACATACTAGAATCTACACAAAATTGGCAACCTAAAGTCAATTTCTCTATTAACAAAAAGTACCAATCATCACATTTAAGCACTCAATCATATCAAATCCACATTTCACACTCGATTACATCCATTCACTAATTATCCCTCATTTCAAGCTTTAACATTTCTAGCAATTTTCTCTCACTACTCTCTCTAGATTAGGGCAAAATCTTACCTACAACTTTAAAGCTTTATCGTTTTGACTCCAACCTTTCTATTATTATAAGGTAAGAAATCAACTCCTTAAAACTCCTAATTCAATTTCTCACTAGTTAAAACTAAGAAAAATAGGGTAGATTTAAAGGTTAAGAGCAGTACATGACTTACCGATAAATAATAGGTCAAAAATATCGTCCTTACTCTTGATTATGCTTCCCCTAACAGATCCACTGCTCTTCTCCATACTAAAACTGTCTTCCCACATTTCTCCTTTCTGTTTCACAAGCTGGACACATCCCTATTAATCTGATTTTTGCACTATGCATCACGACGCATCCATCCCCTATTGCGGTGCGTGGCACAGTGAGGAAAATCCTCATTATGCTCACACATCTGCTTTGGGATTCTGCTTTAGGTCAAAATAACACTTCACTACTCAAAACTTTAATCCCATATTAATCACTAATTCATTCTTAATCAGTCATTAACATATGATTAAAAATTCAAGATGTTACACTACACAAAAGTTTAGGGCAACCAAAATAATAGAAAAAGAAATAAAAAGATATGAAAAGATATTAACCAAGTTTTTAGAAAAGGAAAAAAAATAGAGACAAAAGAAAAGGTGAAAAAGAAAAGAAAAAGGAGTAGAGAAGTTTCCTGGCTTATTTACATTCATTTCTTATCATTTCTCTTCATTCTCATTATGTTAAGAAAAAGGCATGTCATTGCTGTCATGATAGCAAACAACTATCATCATAGTACTTTAAGCCTAAATTCTAGAGCACACCGATTTGCCATTTGACATTAAATTTTAGTGATTCAAGAATTCACATATAGCTCTTAGAGCCACCTAGTTATTGGCACTGGTCTCATGCCAAAACACTAAGGGTGCATTTGGTTTTCAGTTTGCCAAAAGTTAGTTTGATGAAAGTTTATTTGGCAAAAGTCAGTTGTGTTTAGATACATTTTTTTAAAAAGTCAGTTTGGCAAACTAAAAGTTGTTTGGATTAATAAAAATTTATGCTTTTGAAATGTACTTTTTAATATATAGTGACCAAAAAGGACATTGATTTATGATCATTTGTGATTTTTATTATACAAATATAATATATTAAAATATTTAAAAAATGTGAAACAAATATAAAATAACATAAAATTTAAAATGTTAAATAATAAGAATAAAAAATATAAAATTTAATTTTGGAAAAAATTATGTAATAAATAGTTAAACATTCATTAAGATTGAATAGTTACATGATTAACAGTTCGATCTATAATATATAATCTGATCTCTAATAGAATCTTATCTCTCTATTAGAAGCTATGCTTAAAATTGTAGTTGAAATTGTTGATGAAAATGCATGCTTGTCATTATCATCGTTAGTCTTAACCATATTTTCATCCTCAAAATGCCTAAAGTTAGAATCAGTTATAGATTTTCTTCTAATAAAATTATGTATAGCCATTGTTGCACTAATAATACGAACTTGCTGCACAAATGGATAGCTAGGTATGTATCATAAGATTGCGAATCTATGTTTCCAAACCTCAAAAGTCCTTTCAATTGTGGTCTTTAAGCTTGAATGATAATAACTAAAAACCTCACTATTATTTGTAAATTTGGATGAATGCCTGAAATCTATGAGATGATATCTGTGAGATCTATAAGGACCTAAATATCCACGTGGTGTTGGATAGCTGGCATCCGACAAATAACATTTACCTACCAATAAAAAAACAAAAATTGCAAGATCTCAACAAATATTAAAAAAATTATTTTAAATTAGATAAATATGAAATATACCTTGGGGTAGATGTGGAAATTTCATGTTTGGCCTTATGAGTGCATAATCAAACAAATAAGCATCATGAGTAGTCCTTTCCTATCCAGCCATGACATAAGTGAAGCACATATCCCAATCACATGCGGCCATTATATTTTGTGTTGGAATACCTTTCCTTTCAATATATTTCCCTTACTCTTCAACACTGACCACACAGAGGATATGGGTTCCATCAATTACTCCTATGGCATCTTTAAAGAATGGCCAATACCGCAGATCACCTAAAATTTTTAGATGAATATCTTAAAAAGTATGATCTTTTGGTTAGATATATTTCTTTGCTAGATTCTCACAAGCATGTAATACATCTAAAATGTTTGTGAATAGTCTCTGTTAAAAGTTGAAGTTGTTCTTGTGCCATCCTATTCCCCACTCTATGTCCAACAATATTTAGGAACATACCAACCATTTCATGAATCCTTATTCTTCTAGTTATATGTAGGCCATGTTGCACCAGTTCATCATAAAGTTGAAGAAGAACATCTTTTTCCATACGAAACATGTCATAACAATGCTGAGGATGCCCTTGCAAAATTTCTTACACCATACATGACCTGATTGCAAACTATTTCTACAAGGCTCTTTCAATAAAGTTGTTAAGTAATTAGATACCATTGCAATAATAGCGTCAACCTCATCGTCTTCTGCATGTATAAGTAATTATAATAAGTGAGACTACTTTCATCCATAAAAAGTTCATAACATAATTTAACAACCATTGCACTATTGTTTATGACTTAACATAAGAAATATATAAAACAAGAGTCCAATAACATAATCAATTTCAAAACAAAATTAACAACATCAACGACACTAGCTAGATTTAAAACATTGAGAAGGCAAGCTAGGATTGATCTAATTTGCTTTTTTACCTATGCACTTCAAATAGGCCACTAATGCTATTCTATTGTCGTGAAGCCCAATATACATGTCCCTTGCAATCTTATCTAGCAAGGCCATAGCATACTATCCAAGAAGTGCCTTATCACAAGCAATCTCCTTGATTCCATAAAGTTAGTTTGCAATGTCCACCACATTTTGATCAACTGGTTTTGTTCCACCCATTATGGAATTAAGAATTGACTTTAATGTTGAAATCCTATCCTCTTGTGTGGACACCAATCGACTCACTGAATCAACCATCATGATTGCAAGACATTTTCCCTTCTTGTTTTGACTACTTTCACCTCTCGTTTGCTTGCTCCTTGAATTAGTACCAACCATTTTATGAATTATTCAAGTTAACTTGCCCAATTTTTGGGAAAGCTCCTCTACTAATGTTTCTTACATCATCACTGTCTCCTGATCCTTCAGTCAAATCCAATTGAGGCCTATACACATCTTATGGATCATCAGCCGTAGGTGTCCATGTACCAAAATTCACTAAACAATCATAACAACCAATCATAATTGCTCCTAAGCTCACATTATCCATATAAGGTTAAAACTAATAATATTTTAAAAATAATTGAGGAATATTCAGGATCCCATAAAAATCCTTTAAGTTGATAGATTGAGCTCAAACTTAATGATTTATAAGGTATTGGAAGTATGAAAAAATTTTAGGAAGCAAACCACTTCAAAACAGGGCCAAAAATGTCATTTTTGAGTGTTTTGGTCCATGCATCATGGATCATGGTCTGTGCACTGCGACATGTGGCACAGAATGCCAAATTTTCTCACTATACTATGCATCGTGGCTTGCGCGAAATGCGCCGCAGCCCACCTGTCCATGACAGCAATGCTGTCATGACAGCTTTTCTGGACGAACTTCGAATGCGTGCCATTTTCACATCCGATGTCCGATTGGAGTGATTCAAGCGCCCACACGAAGCTTATTTAATAAGATAACTAGTAGTACAAGTTTCATTACAATCCAATACTATATGAGAATTTTAGACACTTAGATGCAAGAGTCAGTTTTTTAAAGAAATTTTCAACCATCCAAGCATCCAAAACTCATAACTTATAGCATTAACCCATTGTGAGGCTTGAACTAAGTCCAATGGACCAAAATACACTTGAATGACTAATAAAACACACAAAAACATACCAAACACAAAATTTGGCCACTCAATGGCCATTTTGCCTAATATGGCCAAAATGCACAATTAGCACTACAAGCACTATTTGACCTCTATTGCCACATAATACACTACCAATATATTATCACCATTTAGATAAAACATTCCTTGCACTTGTATTAGTATTTTAGCCCATCACAACAAAAATTACCACATCTTCATCTCATATACAATATCGGGCTAAAATAGACAATAACATAGTATACAACAAGTACAACCAATCAAAATGATATGCATTCCTAGTTGGTAAATTATAATATCATATAACAAGTTTATGTACACCACTCAAACCGAAATTGGGCTTTACAAAGAGTGTAGCAAATATGCTAGTCCCTGCCCGATTCCCTCCTTGGCTCAGTCTCACTGGTAGTACCTATAAAATGATAATCCACGGGATGGGATAAAAATCTCAGTAACTAAGATAATCTATATTATTAATTAACAAGTCAAGTTATAAACAAGCATTAAAATAAGTAATATAATCACATCATATAATATCACCGTAAATTTACATGCATGATCTCTAACCATACGGTCCTCCAATACTCCTGACCAAACCAGTAGGCTATTCTACAAAACCAAACCACATGTATGGTCCCTAAGCTCACCATTCATGGTAGGACTACCTAGCCAAGGTATCCTAAACCATTTTCAGACTACTGTTTCCCCCTATTACAAGTAATTGGGGTGTTGTTACTCCAATACCTCGTCCTACGGATGCTAAGGAGCATAGTCTCTAACTCCGCACCCTTTTGGGTACTAAGGAGAGTAAGTCTCCAACACCGCACCCATTTTCGGGCAAGGAGAGTAAATGCTACACCTGGCGTCCCGAGGTACCAGCAATGCCATATGGACTTAATCTTCACTATCTCCACTAAGGTGACCTACCACCCTCTAATATGCCACATTTCACTACATATCTTCACTTGACCATGCATAAACAACTTTTCAAACAGGTATAACAAAATATTTCCATTACTTCAAAAATATAGAATTTTACAAACCAATACTCCACCTTTTCTAAAATAGTTAACCTCTAAGGAATTTATACATATATACTCAACAATTCATAGAAAAGAAACTTGAGAATAATTTATACAAGGTAATAAACAATGCAAATTATCCAGTTACCTCAACCCTTTTGTTACTAAAAGGGTTACCCATGGTACTAATTCTCTTCTTGTGTCAATATAAGTCTTCCCACACCACAATCTATATCAACAAGTATTATATGTTAATTTTCAATTAACACAAGCACCATTAACTAATAATAACCTCCCAATTCTCCCACTTCTTACTCATATTCTGAATAAATAGACTTGTCAAGATTAGAATTTGTTCACTTCATCCCTTTAAGTCTCTTTCTAACTCTATCACAATATAAAACTCAATATCTCAACTTATCACACTTCAACACCCTATGATCAAGTTAGGGCTTGATCCAAAATTCACCAAACAAGAAAGTAGCTTCCTATTACCACATATCCAAGATCAATAAACCTAAATTAAACCTTTAGAGTCAATAGAAACCTTTAAAACATTGACTCATGGCTTAATCCCATCAGACTAAATTCTCACTTTTCCAAATCCCATGGAAAATGAGATGAAAAGGTAGAGGAGAAGGGTAGGAAACTTACCCAAGAGTTTGAAGGCTCAAATCATCTTCAAAATCCTCCAAAATTGATGCCCTAGCAGTGAGCAACAACTTGATTTTGCTCCCCTTGATGCCTTCTGACTTGATCCAACTTTCATCCTATCTCAATTTAGAGCCAAATATGACCTAAAAATCCAATTAGCCAGCCAAAAAAATAATTAAATAAATTAATCATATTTTTAACTAATTTATCCCTTAATTAATCCATTTTTTTCCAGATTTGAAGTTTTAGGATGTTACAGGAAACTTACCTAAGAGTTTGGAGACTCAAATGATCTTCAAAATCCTTCCAAATTGATGCCCTAGTTGTACCCAAAGTTGCCCCCTTTGTGCTCTAGGTTTTCTATCAATTTTTGATGATTCTCGAAAATTTAAGTTGCCTGCTATGTTGTGCGCCGCAGCGCACGCCACGCAAGCCATGGCTCATGACGCAGCGAGCAACAACTTAATTTTGCTCCCCCTGATGCCTCCCGACTTGATCTGACTTTCATCCTATCTCAATTTAGAGCCAAATATGACCCAAAAATCCAATTAGCCAACCAAAACCATAATTAAATAAATTAATCATATTTTTAACTAATTTATCCCTTAATTAATCCATTTTTCTAGATTTGAAGTTTTAGGATGTTACAGTCCACATGTAAGTGCCCGATGCTGTAATTGGTAGAACAAGTGTGTCAATTCTTGTACATATAGAAGTGGTCTATGTCTAAATTTCCTATACTCAGGATTCTCTTGCACATTTACAAGAACTAAGTCTAGTATGTTTATAAAATAAAATATCAAATGTATAGCATGCCATGTCTAATTGTATACCTTAATCTTTTGATTCCACTACTCTTCTGGTTTTGAAATAGTATTCTTTTCGCTATCCCATCCTAAATCAATCTCTTTGTTTAATAGTTTGTCCCATATATTCCAATCTTTCCTCAAATTATCCTATTTGTTCTTTAATTGCTTCTTATCATAGCTTCTAGAGCTCAAAGCACTGAACTATTTCATTAATGCCTCCCAACCTTCCTTTGATAAGATAGATCCTTTACGCTCAGTTTTTCTAACTTGCTGTAGAGCTAATTTAATGAACAATTCGATCTCTTCGGTAGTCTATAGTGCCTTATCTTTACTCATTTTTACTATTAAAATATCATATTCTCAATACAAATGAAATTTGAGGAGTAAAAATCCATAATTGAATTAGACTTAAAATATTAAAAAATTTACTATCCTTTTTTATCAATGAAAAGTCAATAATAATTGTATTTTTTTTTGTTTTTTAGGAAACAAAGAGAAAAATATTATTGGATCATGGTTAATTAGCCACTTGTTATTATTGGATAGGGAGGCACAGCGGAAGATTAAAATTTTAAAGTCCCTATCCTGATATGGACTGAACGAACTCATTTAAGTTAAGGTGGATAGAAGAGTTACCTTTTAATTCTTTAAAGTTAGCGCACGTTCTTTTCAAGAGTTTGGATCTTAGGAGCTAACAATGTGGATCCACTCCCTCTACTAGTATCCACATGAACAGCTCTCTAACTCGACTAGCGTGCTAGCACTCTCAGCGTCCATTCTTCTTTGAACATTAATTTTCCTTTCTATATGCCTCTAAGAGTGTTTTTGCCGTCAGAACTTTTCTAACTCTCTCTCCCTTCATAAAAGATGTCCCTATTTATATATAGTATATAGATAAAGATTTTCGTCTTCCACTTAAAAGTCCATGAAAATTTAATTAAATTTATCTCATAAATTTAATCCATAATATCATATCTAATTCAAATTTATCTTATAAATTCAAATTATAAAACTGACATGATATTCTTTCATATCATATTAGTTATTAAATTCAATCTATCATATAAAATTAAATTTAAAACTAACATAATATAATATAATATTTATTACATATACATATTATATTATATATACGAATATATACATATATATTTCAAAAAAAATATACATATATATATATATATATATATATTATCTATATTTAATTTTATGTATTATATACATATATCGTATAGATATATATATCTGATATATACACACACACACACATATATGGATATATATATTCCAAAATACATACATATATATATATATATAATTATATTTTGAATTTTGAATTTCATATAAATATATATATATATATATATTTATCAAATAAATATTCAAATATATATATAATTCATTCACCCTATATTATATTCATTGAATCTAGACATATTCTAAATTCAATGAACTTGGACATTATAGCTTGAGTGGGGCTGTTATTATGTGCGACCCTGTAGGCCCATATGATATTGGCAGTTGGCTAATTACACCATTAGCCCACAAGTCACAAGTGGTCTTTAGCAAGACATTGCAACTACCTAATTCACATGGGGATCGATGATCCGATGTAACCTACCATGCAACCGTATCACATTCCTTTTGTCACGTGATATTTTGGTCAAGTGTGAGATGTAGAATTGTCATTCTCCTTTACCTGGCTATTACTTTCTCAATATTTGAGTAGACTAATAGTAGCAATGGAAAAACCCTTTCCATTTTAGTATGGCCATACATTTTCTCAGTCTTACTCATCGAGAGGCCCAGTAATATCGCTCCCTTAATGTGATGAACAAATTTCATCTTGACCACTTATATTCCTCTGTATGAATATCACTAAGCTTAATCATAGCCTTTATGATCACCCGATCAAAGTTCAGTGGTCATCATATAGGAATCCATGATGATCACAGCTCAAAGGGCTTAGTGATATTGTTATATATGAGATAAGCTTATAACTTGTACCATGCAGCTTTCTCATAGCGGGTTGGTCCAGCACTTTCTACTCTTTCAAGTGCTTATGACTTTAATTTGTATCTTTATAATTAATTAAAGTCATACCAGTCTTGTTTCATCTATAATTCCTTAAAGATGACCGATCAGGGACATTTAGGACAATCACTATAGTCTGTCCTGGGATACAGTTATCATATTGAACATGCAATTGTTATGATAACAAAAGAGAAATTCATTAAATAACAATGTGCATAGTACAATGATTGACCCTAGGGCACAATTTCCAACAGTTATCTTAGCCACATATACTTGTTGAAAGAATTCAAAAACAGCCACAATCAAATGGCTTGGCAATTTCTAGACTCATTTAAAAATTCAGATCATACGATTCAATAATATGTATTAAAATAAGCAAGTTTGGCCATAAATTTGTAGCCTTTCTCATCCCTTCATCATTTTTCAAAAAATGAATGAGCTCAAATTCCTATCAAAATGAAACTAAAGAAAAAAAGCAAAGCAAGATAGAATAATCGATAGATCAATCACCAGAACATATTCCCAGAACACCGTGTCATATTTCTAAAACATCAATAGAACAATCATGAAATGCAGTCATAAATAATGATCAATCTCATCCATCCCATTACATGTTCTTGTTCTACGTAGAAGATGGCAATCAAAAGAAGGCAATAAGAAAAACCTCACACTAGTCACTAGAACAGAGGCTTCATGGTGGTAAAAAAAAAGAAATATATCAGATCGAAGAGCAGAACAAAGGACCATCATTTCATTTATTAATGCAAAATAGAGGACCACCATTTCCAAATCTAATAAAACATGCTTGGAGGCTATCATACCTTATAGACTAAAGACTAGATTGAAGAAGGGGGTTAGAGTTCGACGAGCTAGTTTGAATGTTCAGTTTTGCACTCCACAGGTTGCAAATCTAGGTATCATATGTTCTCTTAGCTTTAAAATGTCATCCAAGTCCCAAAACAACTTAATCCATGAAAGAGTTGAGGAGAAATCAGATAGTGGAATGTGGCGACTGTCGATGAATGAAGGAGGAGCTCAAGGAAGGAAGAGATGAGGAGCTTCAAATCTGTGAGATGGCAGAGGAGGGGCAAAGGAGAGGAGAAGAGATGGCTAAGTGGTTGGCGACCGGTAGACAAGCGGCAAACGAGCAGTGGCTAAGCAAGATGAGAGAAGTAGTAAAGAATGAGAGACGAGTAGGTAGCTCGGGTTGCACGAACGAGAGATTAGAGAAAAAGGAGGGTATCATGGTTAATAAAAATATTAGGTATTAGCCATAAATGCCCAATGCCACAGATCACATTTCAAAAGCAACACCAAGGAGCTTTTGCCTTTTTTTTTAGTTTCAAATATATTCGGAAGCTCATTTTGAAAGCACATTCTATCTGGAAAAAAAAACCCAAACAACATTTCACATTTAAAAATTTAAAATTTACTTTTGGAATGTAAAAGTAGGTGTACCCAAATAAACTAATCAAAAGTTGGATACTTGGATACAAAGTGGTCCATTTTCCTTCTAAAACAATAACCAAGTTATCCAAAGTCTTATACTAATTGCCAATAATTGTGAAACCACTTGAACTAACTCAAATGAACCACAAACAACCTGAGTGATTAAACCACTACAATAACATTCCAAACACAATTTAGCTATCTAAACCTCAAACTCAACATAAACTCAAGGGTACAATAATTAATCATAAACATCTTTAAGGCTATTCAAACACATAATGAATACCAAAGCAATACTTACATTAGTATCCTGACCTCTCCCAAACATTACATCACAGAGTCAACGTCTTAGGTCAAGATACTCACAGTTTACATAGAATTTATACAAGTGACAACAAAATGGGTTTATGATCCTAAGTTAGCATAAACATAAATTAATTTATTGAAAAGTCAAAAGAAAGAGAGGAAACTATACAATTATAAATTCCTTAATGCTCAGCAGTACCTTTCTTTCCTTTGCCCCTATTAGAGTCTTTACTAGTAAAATATAACCATGGGATAAGTCGAGGACTTAATAACTAAATCATCTAAACAAACTACTTATGTGTGATAATAGTTAGAGAGCATGTGAATCAGCATTAAAATATATTTCATATATAACAAGTACATGCACATACACATAGCTATTCAATAGAAATATGCATGATCAACACACCACCTTATATCTTCCTTATATCTTCTAACTAAATCTGTAGGCTGACAATTTGATAGAACCAAATCTATGTGATTAGATTAGCTCAAGCTCACCAATTATGGGAGGCTACCTCGGCCACGGGTGATTTCACCAACTATGGACCACAGACTCCCCCTTTTCATGAATACCCAGGGTGTCAATGCCAAATCTATTTCACATTGTACTGAGACTTCTAAACAAATATAGAACTATGCACCGAGGCCTCTATGGTGCCAATGTAGCATATGAATTTTCAAACAATGTCCCCAAAACCATACTAGGGTGAACTCCTACCCTCTTACAATGATCATGCCAAACATATGCTCAACAATTCCATACATGACCATAACGTGTAACTTCCACTATAATAATCATCTCTATTATAAACCCTATAATTTCACAAATACTTATACTTGAACATATGATTTATTCTTCAAAATCACAATAATCAAAACATGATTTTCCATTTTACTTTATATGGAGTTTCTAAATCATAATCATTTCATATTAATACTATTCTAGTATAAAAAAAGAGTATTAGCTTTAATAATTATCACACAACCATCCAAGAATGCAAATAAAGAGTTTAGATAATCCGATCACCTCAACCCTATTGTCATAAAATGGTTAACGTGGTTGAAACTTAGTTTCATAAGTGTCCACTAGCATATAAACACTCAATCAATATTTAATATACAAGATTAAACATTAAATCATCAATCCACACACTACTCAATCCCTTTTTGGCATAATTTTGAGTACCTACGTTACCTAAAACCTTACTTTAACACTATCAACTCTCTCAACATACTCTAATAATCCTATTTAGCATCCAAACACCCTAATAACACCAATCTTCTACCCAGATTATTCTTAAACTCTCAAATTCTACTTAGGGTTCATCTTAATCCTAACTAAAAACTCTAAATCATTAAACAATCCAATATCATAGGTTTAGAAGCTTAATTTAACTCCCCAAGATCTTAACCAAGGTAATGGGTTTGGTTACAACCCAAGAAAAATAGAAATCAAGCCCTACATTGCCCTAAATATTTAGAAATTCACATAAACGAAAAGGAGAGAGGTGTAAGAAGCTTACCTAAGGATGAATCTTGCTCTAAATGCTTCTAAATTGCTACCAATGTCAAACCCTATCACCCATAGTCCTTCCCCCATCACTCCTCTTATTTTCTTTCTTTTCTTCCCTTTGAAATCAAATGTGATATTGCATCTGATAATACAAGAATTTTGTCCATTTGCCATGAATCATGGTGTGTTCGCCATGACGGATGGTACAGACTAGCCTAACACTATTTTGGGCCCCTTTTTGAGCCCATAGCCCTCTTTCAAGGTTGCCCAATGACTTAATAATCACATTAGTCTTCCAAAAACATTATCAATTTAAAATTCACTTAAATTTACTAATGTACTCTTCTAATCACTTGAAATTTTAAGGTTTAAAACTTAAGATGTTACAGTGTGGACTCACAAAGGGCATAATCACCTTATATGTGATACCCTGGTCTATGGTAATGGTTGGTGGGCCTTGCTTCATGCGAGGCTAGGAAGTCCTGGTTAAGCACTAAGTATTCTTTGCCAATGGGATTTAAGAATACATACTCATTATGATTGATTATTCATGATATCATGCATATAGGTGATTTTATTAAAAATGGTGTTACTCTATCTCTTATTTTTAATTTTACTTATTAATTGATATTTGAGGTTTATCCAAGCTACTAGGAGATATGTCTCACCCCGTTACTTCTTGTTATAGGTAAAGAAAGTTCTAGAAGCCTAGAATAGAAGCACAAGAAGGGTAGCTTCATATCTTGTAGCAGTATAGCTACCATGAGATGTAATGAATGTATAATTATATTGAGTATTTTGGTTGTCAACTAGAATATGCACACGCATGCGAGTGTGCACATTTTTTATATGTTGAATGACTTGCTTGTACAATTTGTATTGCATCTCGCTGAGTATATCAAATTGGTGAATAAGTAGGTAGGCCTAGAAGCTATTTAAGCAAGTATATGATATGATGTGTAACTTGTTCCACTAATATTATGTATGATTATGGTGATGATGTGTATGTGTATAAAACTTGACCAAATGGTGAGGCTTAGCCTCATTTGTGTAAGTCAAGTGTATGTGTGTATACCCTGACTCTATGGTGTGGCTTAGCCTTATATGTGGAAGTTAGGAGGGTGAAAGTGGAACAAGTGTAATTATTTATATGTGGTGATATGTGTAGTGCCTCATGTAAGCCTACAAGCATTAAAAGTGGTATTGATAGGTCAAAATATGTATGTGACATATTGTATATGGTATAATATCTCAATTAGGTGAATATAGTCCTTTTGGACTTGGTTCAAGGCCCAAAATGGTCTAATAAAGCAAAGTATATAATTTGAACACTTAGGGTACTTATTTTTTAAAAAAAGTAACATTTTACACCTAGCTGTCTAAATTGAAATTAGACTCTTAGATCGTGTTCAAACTTATCCCATTTGATAGCTCATCAAATAAGCTTCGTGTGGACCCTTGAATTACTCTAATCAAACATCATATGTGAAAATGGCGAGCAGTGAAAGTTCATATTAGAAATTTGCCATGACAACAAATTTTGATGCATACGCCACAGTGCACGGTGGCATGCCATAGTACAAGGCATAAAGCAGGACTGTGTGGCTCTACACCACATATTGCGGTGCATGGTGCACTTTCAGGAAAAATATTTCTTTTAATTTCTTGGATATGGGTATGGTTTCTATGCCTTCGTAAGCCTTCATTATTGAAGATTTATTATATGTTTGGTATATGTTTAAAAGTAAAGTTAGGATCCTTCATTTTCAAACCAAATTAAGGGCATGTATTACATTAGGAGTCAACAACGCCTCTATTACAGGTGTGTGAAGAGGGAAACCAGTTCATAGATGGGTTAAATTACCTTTGACTGGGTGTTTCTACCACTAAAAAGTGTGCTCGGGTCGATAAGTGGTTGATTTAGGAGAGCCTCTAGTTTCATGTTGGGGAGCATTAGAGGTTTGGTGGTTAGATAATCATGCTAGTGTGTATCTATGTGGAATGACTTTAAAAAGATGATATTTCTTCATATTTTGATATATATGTGATATTACCTTAGTTTTTAATACTTTGGCATGGCTATTTGTGGTAATAGGCATTAAATGAGCTATATTACATTAAGGGCATGTATTACATTAGGAGTCAACAACGCCTCTATTACAGGTGTGTGAAGAGGGAAACCAGTTCATAGATGGGTTAAATTACCTTTGACTGGGTGTTTCTACCACTAAAAAGTGTGCTCGGGTTGATAAGTGGTTGATTTAGGAGAGCCTCTAGTTTCATGTTGGGGAGCATTAGAGGTTTGGTGGTTAGATAATCATGCTAGTGTGTATCTATGTGGAATGACTTTAAAAAGATGATATTTCTTCATATTTTGATATATATGTGATATTACCTTAGTTTTTAATACTTTGGCATGGCTATTTGTGGTAATAGGCATTAAATGAGCTATATTAGTTACTGAGATTTTTATCTCACCCATGGTTATTTACATTTTTTAGGTTTTGGTATTAGTGGATTAAAGGAAAAGGATATAAGCTGAGTTGGCATCTTTCACCTAAGTCTTAATAAGAATTGGTTTAATGAATTTCGTTGTCCGTAGTTATAAATACGTATAAGTTACCATAGGATTCAATCATGTGCATGAAGTTGTATTTATGGTATGTTTTAATGAATTTGGAATTCCCTAGCCATTGTGTATATGTAAAAGACAAAATGAGTGGATGGGCTAGTGGGTAAAGGTATATGTGTGTGGATATGAGATGGTTGAAGAGTATATATAGTGGTTTAGCCTTGTGTAGGATTAAAGAAATTAAAATGTGATTTGGGCCCAAAGTGTGAAATGGGCAGTTTGTAGGCCAAATATGTGTATGTGTGATATATTGTACATGTGTGTGGTTAATCAGGTGTGTATTGTCTATTTGGACTTAGTCAAGGCCCAATAAGTGGCTAATGGCAATTGGTTTCAAATTGAGACACTTAAGTGGCAAGATTTTGCTAGAAAATAGTCAAATTTCACTTTAGTGTCTAATTTTTGAAAGAGATATTAGATTGAAATAAAATTAGTGTTATTAGCTAGATTTTGAAATAAGCTTCATGTGGGAGCTTGAACCATCTCAATCGGATATCATATGTGAAAATAGTGTGCATCTGAATTTCATATCAGAAACTGCCATTTGACAGCAAATTCAAGCGTGTGTGCCATGATGCATGTACTCGCATTCCACGGTGCACTACACAGAGTGAGTGACTGTGGCCTTTATACCACATGCCAGGGCACATGTGGCACAAGTTGAGGAGTACGGTACAAAATTGTACTTTGTTTTCTTGTATGCACATGTTTCTTTTGGCATTCTGTACCTGAATACTTGTTGCTTCCGTTGTGTATGTATTTTATGTGTTGGATTTTATAACCCAAGTGATCTATAAAATGATTTGAAAATATTTTCTTAGGATCCCAAGGCTTTCAATGTTTTCAAAGTAAATAATTTTGATTTGATTAGTAAGATTGTTTGTAATGGAGCATATGGTAATGTCAGCTAGGGCATTATAGTATTAGTTGGTATTTGCTTCTTGAGTTTTGAGATCTAGTCTTTCTTCTTATTTGTGCATTTATCCTAGACTTGGTGTAACCTCCTCTTATATCTACTCAATCTATAGAAGATTGCGATGTTACTAATACGTCACATTAATCATAATAATCAAATTTCATTTCAAAAGCTTCAGCTGAAGGCTTATTTTGTAAAATCATTCAATTTATGATATAATCAGAGAAATATATAGCAAAAGTAAATCATGCACTCCTCTAATATATAGTTGTCATAACCCACTAGTATTCCTATCCTAATTGCATGCATTTCATCACCAAAAAATTGAGGAATGATCTGTGTGTCGTGGTGTGCATTCTATGCGCCACCGTATATGGCATAGAGCCACACGCTCACCCTTTTTGTGTTGTGCACCGTAGCATGTGTTACCATAGGCTGCGGCGTGCCTGTTCAAATTTTTGCTGCCATTTTGACAGCAAAATAATAAACTTTCAGTGTGCATTGTTTTCACATACGACATCTGATTTGAGTGATCCATGCGCCCACACGAAGCTTAGTCGTATACTAACTAATGAGATAAGTTTGAATATGATCTAACGGTCTGATTAAAATTTAGACACCTATGTGCAAAATGTCACTTTTTCTAAAAACTTTGCATACCCAAACGCTCAAATCGATTCCTTTCTCTCATTAGATCACATTAAGCCTTGAACCAAGTCTAAAAAGATCTAATACCCTGATTAACTACAATTAATCACAATCATACTCATATATCAAAATTTAACCCTTCTACGGCCAATTTCCACAATTTACTAACTTTATACACTTTGCTATTTCTTGGCATAACTTAGCCCATTTGGCTATTTCTCATCCCATACATATACAATTATATTCATAGTACAATCTTTGCCTCCAAATTCCTCATTTCATCATAATGTGTCCTTTGGCTTAAGATTTACCAACACAAAATCATTTCAACACAATATACTCAAATCATAGCCCTTTTGTTTCAAACAACACATATACACGTAATCATGCTAAATTTCACAAAATCTCAATTCAATTCATGCATGCAACCTTATGGCAACTCATATATACTTATATATACAATCTCAGTTCAGTTCACTACACAAACTAAGAGTGCATGGCTTCACAACTTAAGCAGGTCTAGACTCTCTTCCCTTGTCTTGATCACTTTCTAGTTTTATAGACATGTAACCATGGGGTGAGATAAAAATCTCAGTAACAGAATAACTCACTTTTATTAACTATCTCATGCAATAACATAGAGGTAAACATAGTATACCATTAAAACCTTATAAAGTAGCATTTACATCACATATCTCATTTTCTTTCTCAACTTTTCCTCAATCATAAAGAATTCCATTGTCTCAACATATTTCACCATATCACATAACATGCTAGCATGATCTCTACCAACCAAACCTCCAAATCACCTTGACATGAAACTATGGGCTCATCTTAGACCAATGTACACTCTCATTAGTCTCGAGCTCACCTACAGTAGTAGAATCACCTAACCAAAGATGTTCTAACACACAATATGGACTATGTTTTTCCCCTAATACACATGATGGGGCATCGTTGACTCTAACACCACATTACAAAGATACTAAGGAGTCTCTTATTTCCAACATCGTACCTCAATAGGCACTAAGAAGATCTTCTCTAACACCGCACATTTCAAAACACTAAGGAGAATTATTTCCAACATTGCACCCTACCGGGTACGAAGGAAACCTTGCCATATGGTCTTTATCATCTCCTACACTTGAGTGAAGTCCCACCCCTATGATCATGCTTTCTCGAACCATTTAAGGTTCTCATTTATCATTTAATACTTTCTTACACATAACATATACATATAATACTTTTCATTACAAAACACACATTTCCATGTTATTTCAATCAAAAGCTGTTTCACACACAACAATTATTCAATGCTATAAAAAATGCTTAGTTTAAAATCATTGCATGTATTACATAGCATACTAACATTTAGTTACAATAAACAGTCAAATAAAGGAAGTTATTTGGTTATCTAAACCCTTCTGTCACCAGAAAGTTTACTCGTGGATTTCAAGTATCACACAAGCTTATCTCAAGCTTCCTTTCTCTACTCACGCATCCAGTATGCCAATCTGGACATATTTGGCACATTTTAGTCATTTGATCTATTTTGACCAAAAACTCATTTTTACTACTTAAGGCTATATTCATCTGTAAACTCTTTTTCATTTATCCATTCTAAGTTTATAACTACCCAATTACTACTTTACATCACTTTAACTGGTCTTATTTTACTCAAATCAGATTTTTACCCTAACTTTCTCTCTCAAGGGCTAAAATTGGGCCTGTAGGTTTAAAGTTCTATTGTTTAGCTCTAAACTAGTCATAAAGCTCTCATTTAACTTTCGAGAACCTTTTTATTACTATTAGGAAGAATCAAAACTCTTAAATTCTACCAATTCAATTTCCCTCTAATTTATTTTTAGAGAAATTTGTGTAAAATGCAAGGTAAGAGTTATTATGTAGCTTACCTGGCAAGTTACCGATCAGAATCACCTTCCACCACTCTAAAATAGCTTGACTTAGATCCTCAGCCCTTTTCCTCTTTATATCTCGTGTGTTTCTAAATTTTACTCCTTTGAAATTTCAAAAATCTCACAACTTATGAAGGTAATTTTTGGTCCATATGATGCGATGCATGCAGCATAAGCCGCGATGCATAGGATAATTAGATTTATTCTCATCACGCACACTTGCTTCAACCTGAAATGCACTTCTATCACCCATAGCTACTCACATAACATACAAACAAGTCAAAATACTAATTAATCATCCAAATCTCTAATCCCCACACTAACTTCCACTTAACCCTCAATTAACTTCTAAACTTAGGATTAAGAAATTCAGAATGTTACATTTGGCAACTTATATCTTATTCATTACACCTATTCTTTCCCTTTTATTTAACTCTTATGTTCCTTTCATCCTTAGGAATGGAGAAAATGAGAAGAAGTACTCGAGCTACACGTAGCACTCAAGTGTCTTGGTGTCTGATTAAGGATAAACCTATGCCTAAGGTTTAATAGGATGTGCCTCAACAAGCTGATAGAAGAGGTGGCTTATTAGAAGAGTTAAGAGATATGATAATCGATATTCAGCAAACTATGAGATACTATGATGTCTGGTTGAGGGAAAGAAATCAAGCATAAGAAAGAGAAGCTAAGAGAGGTCAGTACTAGAAAAAGCACATAGTAGACCTGTACCTCCTCAAGCTTTGAGTAGGTAGACTATAGGAATTATTGCTAACACATCTATCGACTGAGCTTATAAAACATATGTGAGGTTTAGTCCACCTACCTTTGATGGTAGTATGAAAGAGGGAGAAGCTGAATAATGCCTTGATCACCTCGAGTCAATATTCGAGGTAGTGACTAGAACTTTAGAGCAGAGAGTGACCTTAGCCACAGTCCAGCTGGTCGGAGTAGCTAAAAGATGGTGGGATTCAGTGAGGCTATCTGGTGGCGTGAGGCATGCTTGGGAAGAGTCCAAGAAAATATTCTTTAACTACTACTTCTCAGCATCCTTTCATATAAAGAAAGAGGAAGAATTCTACCCATTCAGGTGAGAGGACTTAAATGAAGAGGAATTCATAAAAAGATTCAATGACTTATCAGCTTATTCTACATATTTGCAACACCATAATAACACCAAGTAGAAGGCAAAGAAATTTCTAGAGAAGATGCTTTCAAAGTACAGGCAATAAATTGCTTTGTTCAATATCACTTATGAGGATATGTGTCATAAGTTGAGAACAATTACAAAGAGAGGCAGGGAAGTTGAGAAGAAAAGGGACAATATGGGAAGATTTTCATCTTTTCTGGGTCCATCAGGTGGTATATCGAAGAAGCTCGTATATAACTTGAGTAGTTTTGGAGCTTTTAGGAAGAGGAGTTTTGGTAGAGGTTCTCAAACTTGATCAGTTCAAAGAGGGCTTTTGTAGAGGAATACTAGGGCTAGAGTTAAGCCTTCACAACCTTCAAGGCAAGCCTCGAATACACCAGCTCTTACTTTCAATACTAGAAGGTCACCCTAATGCAGTATCTGTAGTAGATTCCATGTAAGAAGATGTTGGCCTTGTTTCAAGTATGGAAAGCTGGGCTATATTACCAAGTATTATCTTGAAGGTGGAGTTAAGATGACAGAGTAGTGATCGACAGTTTAAGGATGAGTGTTTGCTGTGACTCAAGAAGAGGCTAAGGCATCTCCAAACCTGATCAAAGTTATTATTTTTGTCTATAGTAATAGCATACAAGCTTTGTTTAACTCTAAAGCTACACATTCCTTCATTTTAGAAGAATGTATAAATAAGCTAAAGCTAGAGCTAAAAGAGTTACCTGTATTAATTAAAGTGACGACACCTTTTGGGTTTTCAAGTATTACTAGCCGAGCATGTCAGAGAGTAGAGATTATATTTGAGGATGGATATCTATGATTGATCTAATTTGCATACCCATGAAAGGGATTGACGTGATAGTTAACATAGATTAGCTAGCAGCTAATAATGCTATGCTAGAAATGCCAGGAAGCTAGTATCTTTGCTAGTATTATTGGCAAGAACTAGTTCTATTGAGTAGGTGAAATTCTTGTTAGTTGAGCAAGCTGATAAGCTGATCAAGCAAGGGTGTGATGCTTATATGGTGACTTGTGTAGCTAGCAGTGTTTATGATGGGAGTATTGAGAAGATTGGAGTGGTGAGTGAATTTTTTAAGGTATTTTCTGAAGAGATTTTTAGACTACCTCTGGAAAGAGAAGTTAATTCTCAATAGATTTGGTTTCTGATACATAACTAATTTTTAAAGCTCCTTATCAAATGTCACCTTAGAACTGAGTGAGATGGAGAAGTAAATTGAAGATTTTATTGATAAGGGTTTCATCAAGCTGAGTGTATCACCTTAGGGTTCACCGGTATTGTTTGTGAGAAAGAAGGATGGCAGTATACAATTGTGCATTGACTACCGATAGTTGAATAAGGTGTTGATGAAGAATACGTACCCTTTACCCAGGATTGATGATCTATTAGATCAGTTGGCTAGAGGCTCAGTCTTTTTTAAGATTGACCTGAGGTTAGGGTATCATCAGTTGAAGGGTTCTAAGAAAGATGTACTTATAATAGCTTTTCGTACATGTTGTGGGCATTATGAATTCCTTCTTATGCCATTTGGTTTGACTAATGTACCTGCAATTTTCATGGATTATATAAATCATATTTTCAGACCATATTTAGACTAGTTTATTATGATTTTCATTGATGACATTCTAGTTTATTTAGAAGATAAGGAATAGCATACCAAACATCTACGAATTGTCCTCCAAATTCTTAAGGAGAATAATCTATATGCTAAGCTTAGTGTGAGTTTTGGTTGAGGGAAGTTAGATTCCTAAGCCATATGGTGTCAGCAAATGGGATTTCTACTGATCCTTAGAAGGTTGATGTTATGTTAAAATGGGAATGACCTAGTTCAGTTATGGAGATTTGAAGTTTTTTTAGGATTAGCTGGATATTACTGAAGGTTTATCTAAGGTTTCTCTCATATTACTTCTCCACTACCTAAGTTGACCCAGAAAGAGAACTGTTTGTTTGGAATAATAGGTGTGAGACTACATTTCAGAAGCTAAAAGAGAAGTTGACTACTACACCTGTGTTGGTAATTTTAAATCCAAGACTACCATATGAAGTGCACTATATGCTTCTCTAAGATGGGTGAGTAGTGGCATATACATCAAGACAACTCAGGTCACATGAAGAGAATTACTCAGCTCATGACCTAGAGCTTGCAACGATGGTTTTTGTGCTAAAGATTTGGCATCATTACCTGTTTGGTTCAGTGTTTAGTGTGTTTAGTGACCATGAGAGTTTAAAGTATTTGATGAATTAGAAGGAATTAAATATGAGGCAGAGAAGATGGATGGAATTGCTTAAAGACTATAACTTTGAGTTGAAATACCATCCAAGGAAAGCTAATGTTGTTAGATAGGGAGGCACGGTAGCAGATTAAATTGTTTCAAAATTCCTATCTATATATGGACCGAACGAACTTGTTTAAGTCAAGGTAGATAAAAGAGTTACCTTTTAAACCTTTAAACTTGACATAGTTTGGATCTCAGGAGCTAACAATGTAGATCTACTCCCTCTACCGGTATCTACACGAACAGCTCTTTAACTCGAACAGTGTGCTAGCACTCCCAATTTGTTCCTTTTTGAATGTTTATTTTTCTCTCTTATGGTGTTTCGTGGCTCTCAAAGTATTTTGATGTCAGAACTTTTCTAACTCTCTCCTCCTTCATAAAGGATGTCCCTATCTATATATAGTATATGAATCAAGTTTTTTTTCTTCCACTTAAAAGAGCCCACAAGATCTGATAAAATTTATCTCATAAATTTAATCCATAATATCATATCTAATTTAATTTATCTTATAAATTTAATTATAAAATTGAAATGATATTGTTTATATCATGTTAGTTATTAAATTTAATCTATCATATAAAATTAAATTTAAAACTAACACAATCTAATATAATATAATATAATATATATCACATATGCATATTGTATTATATATATATACGATTATATATACATATATATGTTTGAAAATATATATATCTTATATTTAATTTTATATATCATATACATATATATATATATAGATACATCAATACACACACACACAAATATAAATATATATATTTCAAAAATATATATATAATTATTTTTTGAATTTTATATTTCATATATATATATATATATATATTTATCAATAAATATTCAAATATATATATATATATATATATAATTCATTCACCCTATATTACATTCAGTGAATCTAGACATATTTTAGATTCATTGAACTTGAAAATTATAGCTTGAGTTAGGCTACTCTTGTGTGTGACCCTATAGGCCCATATGAAATTGACAGTAAGCTAATTATGCTATTAGCCCACAAGTCACAAGTGGCCTCTGGCAAAGACATTGCAACTACCCAATTCACATGGGGATCAATGATCCAATGTAACCATCATGCAACTGTATCACATCCTTTTCTTATGTGATATTTCAGTCAAGTATGGGACATCGAATTATCATTCTCCTTTACCTGATAGTTACTTTCTCAATCTTTGAGTAGAATGATTGTAGAAATGGAAAACCCTTTCCATTGTAGCATGGCTATACATTTTCTCAATCTTATTCATTGAGGGGCCTAGTGAATATTTCTCACTTAATACGAGGACAAATTCCATCTTGACCACTCATTCCTCTGCATGAATATTACTAACTCAATTATAACTTTTTGTGATCACTCAATCAAAGGTGACTTTTGACTTGGTTAAAAGTCAGTGGTCATCATGTTAGAATCTATGATGATCTCAAGTCAAAGGGCTTAGTGATATAGTTTACATATGAGATAAGCTTATGACTTATTCCATATAGCTTTCTCATAACAGGTCGATCCAACACCTTATGCTATTTCAAATGCCTATGACTTTGATTTGTATCTCTATAATTAATCAAAGTCATACTAGTCTTGTTTCATCTATGATCCCTCATAGATAATAGACCAGGGACATTTATAGGACAATCATTATAGTTTATCCAAGGATACAGTTATCTTATTGAACATGCAACTGATATTCTAATAAAAGAGAAATTCATTAAATAACAATACATATAGTACAATAATTGGCCCTAGGGCACAATTTCTAACAAATGTGGTAGTTGATACGTTGAGCAGGAAGATGCTATACATAGCTAGCTTGATGATCTGAGAGCATAATCTAATGGAGT
>NW_026557374.1:0-23641 GCF_029017545.1 Prosopis cineraria | reverse complement strand
AGATTGTACAAGAACATTTATATTTAATTAATAATTTTAGTATTGGAATATGAAAAATTATTAATTTAAAATGTTAGTGGAGAAGGAAAAAAAATAAACTAATTTGACATTAATATTTATAGGGTCCTCACTTGTCATTGTCCCTATATATGCTTCAACTTGCAACGCCACACCCGTGCGCGCAAACACACTGATTGATGGAGATTCATTTAGGGGGTGTTCATTGGGCCACCGGCCCAAAAAATGCATGTGGGCCCAATTATGAAGCATTCTGATTAATTTTAATTTTGCACCCCGTATCCCTCACTCTTTGAACTTATTTACATTTTAAGCGCAATTGTTGTTGGGTTACGTTTCAATTCTATCTAAGCGTACAAGAAAAATTTATCATCAAGGAAATTTTTTTGGCCACATCGTCAGGGAAATTTATTATATTGTGACCTTGCCAAAAAATTCAGCAGCTTAGAGAACAAAATAAAAAATAAAAAGGAAAAATTAGTAGAAAAGACCTAGCAGAAACCAAAATTGTGCTCAGGGACCAAAGTAGATTGAAAGACCAAGCCTATTGTTTTATTCATAAAACAATTTGATCAAATGATCAAAACACTCCTCTATGTCAACTAAAAAAATTAAGGAAAGGGTACAAAATTAGCTCCGACGACCTCCTACTAAAGCTCTAGCTACTCCTCTGATAGTTGACAATATGCTTACCGAGGCTCTGATCGAAAAGTAAAGGGTTGCTGGAAAATGTCATCAGAAAAACTCAACACCACTTTATTACATGTAATCCTTAATGATTACATGTAAAGTCAACAATCAAAAGGTACAAGAACTTTGGCTTAAGATGTAAGACTTTTGGCTTGGATGCAAGGGATCTAACCTATGTAAAGCTTCAAGCTCAGAGTGCAAGGCTTCTGCCTTGAGTGTAAGAAATTTGGCTTATGGTATAAGGGCTTCTGACTTATGATCCAAGGCTTCTAGCTTGAACAATTACATGTAAATCAAATACACAGAAAGTGCCCATTGGGCCATTGTCAATGCCCTATAATTACATGAAAATGACAACTAAAAACATGTAAATTAATATGAGAAAAAATTTACAAGCATACATGAGGAATAATTTTCATGTAATTTTTAGCAGATTACATGTAAATCAAATGCACAAAGAGCACGACCCTGTCAATCCCCTATATGAAAATAACTATGGGTTACATGTAAATCAATATAAAAAAATTGGTAAGTATGCCTTAGGAATAATTTACATGTAATCTTTAGCGGATTACATGAAAATCAAGCACATAGAAAGCACACTTCTATCAATCCCCTAGAATTACATGAAAACAATTATGGATTATATGTAAATCAATATGTGAAGAAACTCACGAGTATGACTAAGGAATGATTTACATATAATATGTATGTAATCTCTAATAGATTATATGTAAATCAAACACATAGGAAACATGTCCCTATCAGTACCCTTAAATTATACAAGAATGACTACAAATTACATGTAAATCAATATATGAAAAAATTCATGAGCATGCTTGACAAATAATTTATATGTAATATCTAGCATATTACATATAAATCAACGTATAGAAAGTGCACCATTGTCAATGCCGTTGAATTACATGAAAATAGCTATAAATTACATGAAAATGTCTAAGTCAGAAGCTTTACATTATAAAACTAGATCCCTTTCGCTTAAGTTAGAAGCTTTGCACTTGAGCCATACCTCTTGTGCCCGAGCCATACCTCTTGCGCTCAAGCCACAACACATGTACCTTAAGTCAGAAGTATTGCACCATAAGCCAAAACCCTTGTACCTAAATCAGAACCTTTGCACCCTTTAATTCTAACACCCTAAATCAAAAAATATATCATGAGGAATAAGAACAGCATCATGCTCATGATAAAGTACATCCTACTCTATATAAAAAACAAATAAAGTAACACTCACAATAAGTTCTCTTTTGTTTAAATATTATGCATTGTATAGCAAGTTATATTAACCTATAAACAAATTCAACAATGTAACATGAAGGACAACTAAATTGTTCTTAAAAAACAAGTAAATGTAAAGAGAAAGAATGAACGACAAAAATTTTAATGAAAGAACAATAATTCCATTAGGTTTATTCTATCTTTTGTCAAATACAATCAAAATGATAAATAAAGATCATAGGGTACCTTATATCAAAAAATATATCATGAGGTAAAAGAATAACATCAAGCCCATGTTAAAATACATCCTACCCTATACAAAAAAGCAAATAAGGAAGATAGTCTTAAGTACAATTCAAAAATATAGTCATATTTTCATTCAATCTTTTAAGGAAATTCATTGATCAACATTTTCTTATAGCTCACTTAAATTATCATATGCGTGTAAGAGCTTCTTGACTTGAACTTATTTTTTTTCTCATCTTCGACCAAAACTTTATGCTTTAATGCATCTAAAATATTATACTTGAAATAAAAATTAATTTCCATAAAAAGTGGGTCATTTAAGCATTAATACACAACACCCATAAAATTACAACTAGTAATTCAAAAGAATATTAAACATGCCATTACAATTTACAATTATCTTGTGAGAAATTTAAATTCCCTACAACAACTGACATAGGGTGATTTAATGTTGTAACAAGTTTCCTTTTATTATACAAATAACAAAGAAAACATATTAAAGACAAAATCACAATATACAGCACACCAACATTAATCCAATACCATAAGCTGATATGTCAATCATAAGGTAATGATTGAAATTACAAACATAAATAGGTAAAAGAGATGATAGACTCAAGATATTATTGACACTTGAAACATAAATTCTTGGAGGTTCATTATGAAATTCTAAATAATTACATGATTTCATTATGATGTTAAGAATGATTTAGTCAAGTGGATCATGGACAAATATTTCATTTACATTATATCTATTGCAAAATTAAGTGATTCCAAACAAAATGATTGCATTTTGTATGCATATGACAAAATGAAAAGCTCACATATATTTTAAAACAAGGCATCTAAAATATAGCATAGATTTATTTGAATAAACAAGATCAACAAAAGTGTATGTACTATACTTTTATAGTTTTTATACAATTCCTCTATTTCAATAGCAATATTAGAAGGTAGAAATCTTGTTTCTACTTCATTCCTAATTTTCAATAGAAGTTGTACAAAATGACAAAAAAACATTCAATAGTAAAACAATTTTTTAAGATTTGATATAAAAACTATTCTAAAAAGTAAGAGTACAATAAGAACTGAAATTTTACATAAACTATATCTTAAAGTGTTAAATTCTGTAAGTGGCTATATTTAATAATCAAATCATTCTTTCAATCTTCATGCAATATATTAGAAGATTTTATAGTTTTTGAACCATTACCTTGAACTTCATATTATAAATCAAATAATATTTTCTCAACACAAATTGATAAGTTTTGTCAGCCAAAAAAATCTTCATTGTATGATTTGCTTTTAGTTTTGATCCAAACAATAAAAGCATATGGCAATTATATTAGAATAGATGATTTACAATTATATCAAAAACACATAGTTTACAATTATATCATGATTGTTGAACCAAGTAAGAACTATAATCAAAACCATAGGAAGATTGATCAACAATAAGGAAAAATGCTACTAAAAAAGTGGCCAATAATTGCACAATGATATTTATGATATTGTGAAATTATAAAGCAAGATAGTTATATTAAGATTTTAGAAATAGACAACCAAACAAAAAAATGAGTTGAAACAAGAAAGAGAACCAAAAACACTTGTCAAATGTCCTTCACATAACCAAGAAAAGGAGAATTATTGTAAAGCCTCAATAAATAGCATATATTCAATGTCACTTGTAAAAGCAAAAAATATACTCCCTTGTAATGATTTGACCAAGATAACATAGGTGAAGAAGAAGCATCTATACTTTACAAAAATTCTTACCCATAATACCTCTAAGCTCAGTTATACAGACATCTACTAGTCCCTCCTTCCCATCCACAGGAATTACAGCAACTAATTAAATCTAATCTTTTATGGCACAAGTAATGGGTGGTACCACCTGTATCAACATCCCAAAACTCAATAAACTACTCCCCATCTATACAATATGAGTATGGAAGCAACACATAATAACAATTTCTTTTGAAGATATTCTCAATTTTGTTGAAGATGGTTTATTTTGGGATTAAATATTATTTAGTAGGACATTTACAACTAATTATATGGCAACAATATAGTCACAAACATATTGAATTCCATCTCTTGAAACATATTGGTGTATTCACGATTCATAAGTTCAAGTGGCTTCCTTATGCCCAAACCCTTTCTAATTATAGTTCTTACTCCTAGTTAGATTCTTCTGGAAAATTTTGGCATCAAAATCAAAGTCCATGAAAGTAAAAGAAGATGAAGAATTGGCGAATCATCTAATAGAGAAAGTCTTCTAGCTTCAGAAAGAACCCATCCTACAAAAGCTCAACAACAAATGGAAGTTAGTGATGAGGAAGAGATATTGAGTTGGCAGAGAAACACAATCAATGGTAGTTGAAGGGAGAATAAGGTGAAATGGACTGTGGAAAGACATAATGAGAATGAACAGTGGGCAAGCTCGGTGAAAATAAAGAGAACACAAGCCATGGTGGTAGAAAATGGTAGGCCAATGGTGGAGATGATAAAGTGAGCAAGGAGGGATGCTCGTGGATGGAGGTGGGAGCTCAAAATGCAAATGAATAGCAATGTTGAATGGGTGTAGGACATTTTGATCCATTCATCCCATCCTTTTTTGAATATTATAATGAGTTTAATTCTTAACTTTCATTTAGTCCTTGGGCACAATTTCCTTTCCAAGTAGGTCTTTTTCACCAATTCTTCCAAATAAAAAACATAGAGAGAACTTCAGTTCATTTTCTTTTTTTTTTCCTGCCCCAAATATTTCTATGCTTTACACATCTAAGAGAGAATGAAGAAATTATAATTCATTGAAGAAGCCTATAATCCTCATCTATCTTTCACAAATTTTGAACCAAAAAAATAATAAGAAAAGAGGTTTCAGTGCTTAGCAATGAACAATATTTGTATGAAGAAGATCAATACAAATAGAGAACAAGAAAGTGGTAGTGTATTCTCCCTTTAATTTTATTTATAAGATAAAGAGAGATTTATTTTTTTGGTATTATAAATCATCTCATCAAATTTTCTTACATAATTCTCCTTTATCTGACATTAAACATTGATGAGAGAAAATACACTACTAAATTATATATATTTAATATGAGTAAAATTGAAAGTTTATTCAATTTTTTGATAGACTTAATGAATTTTAAAATTTTTATTGATTCTACTAAAACTCTTTGAAAGTAATTTATAAATGAAATCAATCGAAAGAAGGGAGTAATAAAAAAATCATTTTCATATGAGGAAGTCTATATAAAAATAAATATGTAGTCAGACAGATTTTCAAAAAAAAAAAAAAAGACCGGTTAACAATCACCAGTAAAATAAAATGATTACATAAAGAAGCTAATGAGAATAATATTTCTTGGGCTGACATAGACGAGAAAATAAAAAGAACATGAAAAGCAGCAACAAACTTCTACCCTACGATCAGATGGCCCTTCAAAATGTTTCCATTGCAACTTTGTGTCCATGTATAGCGGCATGGTTTTGAATTGTTATATAAATGAACAATCATAACAACAAAGAAACAATCAAGGATATTGAAAGAGAAATTATGGATTTTGAATATGAAGTTAAACAATTAATTAACTTTGAAGCGGCCAATAGAAATCCTATGAACTTGAGTCATATGTAGTGGCAAGAGTTAAAACCCAAAGTTAGGGGATACGAAATAATTTAATAAAAAATTAACATTTTTTTAAAAAATAATAATTATGTTATGACTGATTGATATAGTCTTGTAATGTAAATATGTTCTTTATATTTTATCTAGATCAATAAAATATTATATATTTAATAAGTTTTTAAGTCTAAGTATTCTTCATTTAATTAAAAAGGTGCAAAATATCAAGAGTAGGGATGTAAAGTTGTAAATTTTATATGCCCCACTTATAATTTTTTTCAAATGTACCCCCTTAATCCAACATGGCTCTGCCGCCATGTGTTATATAAAATTGGGAACATCATATGCATATATATTATACAACTTGTTTGCATGATTGTACATGTTAGTTTGTTTATTAGGAGAGATACCAAGTTTAGTTAACAAGTTTATAAGTGATGGTAATATTTAAAAAGAGATTATCAAGAAAATATTCATGTAAAAATTATATCATGCTTTTAAGGATATGGTGTTGGATTTCTTTTGTCTAACAATAGTAGTATTTTTAGTTTGTGGTGACATGATATTAGCTTTTTTTGTTTACAGAATGTCGTGCTTTTTCTAATTGTTGGTTTTTTTTTAAGTGAATATAGATATTTTATCATGATACTTGTGATATATTGACAAGTTGATCTTGATGTTTATAATATTTCATGATCAAATATATTGGAGTTATAAGTATCATGTTTAATTTTAATAGTAGTAGTGACATTGTCTTTTTATTAATTTTAATAGTGTTGGAGATTTTGTTTATATAAGTACTATGATAATTAATGTATAATATATATTTTTACGTAATCATATTTAATTTTAAAAAGGTGCCCACTTTTTGATTTTAAAAATGTAAACATAACATATTTTTACTAAATTATTTAATTTTAAAATATAATAATATGAAGATGCGTTCTTAACGAGTAATTTGATTTAAAATTAACTTGATTATATTAATTTTAATATAATTTTCACTTTAATTTATGTTTACACTAATAATTTCATAATATATATTAATATAAGGGTGTTTATAATTATTATGATATCTGTTTATTTTTTCCCCTTCATTTTTTCCTGTTCATCTAAACAAGAGGACTGATTTTCTTTCTAGTTTTCTTTTATAAACTAAATTTAATTTTTAATTTAAGCCTGAGGCCTGAAAGAAAAAAAAAATCGAGACATTTAACTACGAAACCGTTTTTCCTGCTCAAAAAAATTCAAATTTGCATAAAAAACATGACTAAAAAATACAGTGTATCTGCATTTAGAAAAATGTCATTTTAAAATATCATGAGCAAATAAGAGATGAATTGATTGATAATTAAGTAGGTGAATTGTGATTTTGATTTTATATAATAGATTAATTAATATAACTTTATGATGAACATTATAATATTAGATGAATTTTTATCATCACATCGTATCTTTTAATATCTCAATTATCTTATAATATCTCCTATTATCATCAAATTTGTAAATTTTGATTAGACCGGAGTTATGAATTTATGTGTAGAAATATTTAGGGTGTACCGTGATGATGGAAATTAAAGAAAGCGTTTTTATTCTCTCCAGGTAATTTTGTTTATTCCACCTTATATTATTATCTCTTTCTTTGTTTTATAGTTTCGATTATTTATAATATACTTAATATTAATATTAATATTTTTGAAAAAAACTTAATCAAAAACTCAATATCTAAAGTTTGACTCAGTACAAGTCAATTTTTATAGTTTTGACTTGGTTAAAATTTTTGTCTTAAACTTTAACCCTTGCAATTCATTCCTTATAATTTTATATTTTAATTTATTTAACACACATGTTTAAAATTAAAATTATAAAAAATAAATTTATTATTAAATTTTATGGAATAATGTTTAAGATGGCATAATTTTTTTTGAAAAAGCTTATATTCTTAATATTATATATTTAAAATATTTGTTTCCAATTAAATCAAGATATATTTATAGATTATTTATTTCATAATAAATTCTTGTTAATAATATTACCAACACATTAAAATTTATTTGTCTTGATTTGATTGAATAAAATTATATTGAGTATATAATTCTAAATGTATAAGTTTTGCCCATTTTTCTGGAGACTTTAATGTTATTTTCCTTATAAAAAATCTATGTTTCCTATTAAAAGAATTATTCAAATTTGCATATAAACAAATAATTCGAAAAAAATACACCATTAATGTGCATTTAAAAATGTCCTTTTAAAATAAATAAATAAGAGATGAACAGTTGATGGATGGTTTGATATGATATAATATATTAATTAATATTCTTTTATTATAAATATTATGATATTACATTAATGTCTATTATCTTAATGTATCTTTTAATATCTTAATTTTGATTAATGAGAGGTGAATAGTTGATTGATGATTTTGATTAGACTATAATATTCTTTTATTATAAAACTTCTCAGCTGTATTGTGAGTTGTGGCAATGAAAATATAAGAAAGTTCTCTTAAAATTTGTTTGATTATTTTTTTAGAATAATTTTTTTCTGAAAAATTAAAAAGCCGTTTAAAAATATATTTTCTATTATCTGTTTTAAAAAACAAAAAAATTTAAAAGTTATTATGAAAAGTAAAAGTTTGAACATTTTTTTACTCTGTTACTTTTTGTTTTTCAAATTTGAAGAAAAAAATATCATGTTTTTATTAAGGATACTTATATTTATAAAATAAATAATAATTTCCCCTTTTATTCTCTCCTTTTAATTTTTTCTATCTCTTTATTCGTTTCATCTTTTACGGCTTTGATAATGTGAAAAAGAATTGAACTGACCCCACAAGGACTTTAGATAGAGAGTCAAACTTTATTGCTGAAGTTACTTCCGAGCAACGCGACACTTTGCATTATGGAGTAACTCACAAAACCAACACTTTCAAAGTAAAGCTGAATCACTCGGCCTTCTTCGCACCAACGAACACTAAAAAATATGGCTTAAGACGCTGCCTCTGATCTTCTCCTGTCAGCTCTGTTTCACGAGGATAAAGACGACGATCACACCCCTTTTACCGATGATGAATTTGCTCAACGCTTGCAGTTTCAGGAAACCCTCTACTCCTCCTTGATCACTTCCCAAAACCCACAAAATGATCTGTCGTCGTCGTCATCTTCATCTTCTTCTTCTTCGCTCCTTTTATCTTGATCTTCATCATCGTCTTTTCCTTTAAAAATGGCTGACACTTGCCCTACCCCAGAAACCGAGCCCGTGAAATCCTCAAATGAAGCTTGTGAATTGTAGCAAGTCATCTACGAGACCTGTGCAGAAAGTAAAAAGACTTCCCAGATGTTCAGAAATCAGAGATGCCACCCCTCGTTTTGCTCTGATTGTGTTGCAAAACAAGTGGCCACAAAAATTCAGGACAGCATTGCAGTAGTTTCGTGTCCTGGTTTGGATTGTAAAAGTGATATTGGGCTAGACGCTTGTCGGCCATGGCTTCCCAAGGACTTGCTTCACAGGTGGGATCAGGCTCTGTGTCAAGCTGTGTTTCTGGCAGCCCCTATATATTACTGTCCCTTCCAGGATTGTTCAGCTATGTTACTGATTGAGAATGAGGAAGAAGATCATCAACAAGATATAGGGGAAGCAGAGTGCCCTGTTTGCCAAAGACGGTTCTGTGCAAGATGTAATGTGGCATGGCATCCTTAAGTTGAGTGTGAGGAATTGCAGAAACTGGAAGAGAATGAGATAGTGAGGGAAGATCTGGTTGTGAGAGAGCCTGCTAAAGAGAAGAAATGGAGAAGGTTTCCACAGTGTAGCTGTGTAGGCTCTTTGCGGAGAGGATTGATGGATGCTTGCACATCACTTGCATGTCAGTTTTCTTGCTGCTACTTCATACTGAAGCAATCACACTTCAACTAACTGTGTATGAGAAAGTTCTTGCCTCTGGCTTACTAGTTTTGGTTGACAGGTAACTAACAACCCGGGTCAAACTTTTTTGTCTGTTTTAAAATTTTAGAGATTAGGTAGTGAAAGAATATACTTCACTTCACATGATGAGAATGTGTTTTTCTCCTCTTACTTAATATGAACGAGTTTGTTGATAGAATTTGATTTTGCAGGCGCCAGCATGAGTTTTGCTAGGGGTGTGGAGAACAATGGACTTCTTCTCGTATCTGTATGTTGCCAAGTGAAGTTGGGGATGGAGGAGGAAGATTGAGAAGCCTCAGTGTCGAACCTGAAGGTTCTGGTTGATCTGTCCCACCAGTTTCCAGCTGCTTGAAATTGATCTTCCGCCATGGCTGGTTAATGAAAATGGTGGTGGGTAGATGTTCTTGTCAAGAGCATCAGATTCTTGTTTTGTGAGAAGAAAATGAATTTAAAACCATCCAATTCTTTCTCTATCAGTGTCAGAATAATGCTGATCATTGTCAACACTAAACCGATGATTCAAATCTGAGTAGAAGAGTAGCTAGATGAGGTGGGGGTGTGAACACCGAACCGGTCGGTTCCAATTCCCTTGACGCCATAGCAGCCATCCAATTTATGCTATCACAGATTCCTCCTCCCTTGTACAGTTTATGCTGTATTTGATTGAGGTTATTTATGTCATTTTACTCAAAAATTTAATTCCAATTTAGTCCAAGTGAAACGTTCCAGAATTTAGAGGAGTTACTGCCAAGAAATTTAGTTAGGGAATGCAGTGAAATTTTCCCTAAACACTTTTGCTAGATTGAACTTTTTTGATAAATCCGGCTTCATCGTTTTAGCAGTATATTGATAATAACTGAAGCCTTTCTGACTTTTTTTTTTTTGGCACAAAAGCCTTTCTGGCTCAGTTTCTTCCAAAGCACGCATCTCAATCTTTATATATGATCATCAGTAAAGTAGAGCTGAACTTTACTTTGTCTTCTTCTTTACATCTTTATAACCTTACCGTACACTCCCATGGCTCAAGACTCTTTCTTTGATCTTCTCTACGAATTGTTCTTCTTGTTTTCTTTCTTCTTCACTTTTGTTGCCACTGAACTTCTCTGCGTTGAATACCCATCTTTCTCTGCTCTGTTTTTCCAACATGAACATGATCAACATGTCCCATTCACTGATGATCGTTATTGATAGGGACGCGGAAGCAGAATCGTGCTAGTTTAGGGACAGAACCCTGAAACAACAAAAACACAAGAACAAAAAAAGAAAGGGACGAAATTTATGACGGAAATAAAGAAAGGTATGAAGTAAACAATAGGATAATGATCAAGGAGAAGATCCTCTAGAGCACCTGCCTCTAGGAACCTCAACCTTCAAAGACACCACAAGAGTTGATCACGCTCTTGATCACGTCGGTTTCTCACACGGGATACCACCACAAAGCACTAAGGCTCACAAGAGTTATAAACTCTAAAATGAATAATTTCATTCAACTTCTGTGTCTTACAATAGGGAGCATGCCTAATTTATATAGGCTTATAAAAAAATATTTCCTAAAATTAAAACCCTAATTTCCTAATACTAAAAGGAGAAATAATGATAAAATATTTAGCCACATAATTTAGGAGATGTGATCCTAAAATTATGGGATTACAAAATTTAGAAATTAATATTATAATTAATTCTAACCTTTGACTAGACTCAAAATAGAAAATCAAATCAAAGGACCATTAAAATAGGAAATAATTTAGGAGACAATCAAGGGATCATAAAGGATTTGAAATCACGCCACTCTTGACTTCTTTACTAGGGTTTCATGTCTCCTTGCATGCAAGAGGCTCAACTTGTAGTCTTCCTTGCATTGGGCTAAGGTATGCATCTCTTGGGCTTGACTCTTCATGAGTTTGTATCTTAAATACATTATACACATATAGATGCTCTCCTTTGGACTTGAGGGGAGTGCCCCAATGCTCTCCAAGCTCTTGAACTTCTTGCACAAGACTGAACAAGGCTTGCTTCATAGCTTTGGTTCGGGCTCTTGTCATTGGACCTCCAATATGTTACAATGGGTCTTTAGGTACGTTGGATTGGAAGTATTGGGCTCCTTCTATGTCACCATGCTCATGATTACCATCCTCAGACTTCGTTGCCATTAATGTTATGTCACCTGTGCCATGGGGCCCATCAGTTATCCTCCGCGCTCGCAGTACCAGAAGTTCATCATTCCTCATGAAAACCTCCCATCGTCATCATCACCATCATCATCGTCATCTTCTTCTTCTTCTTGGCCAAACCAAGTAACAGAGCATGTGAAATCTTCAAATAGAGCAGTTGAATCCTTGCAAGTCATTTGTGAAATCTGCACAGAAATTAAACGAACTACCGAGATGATCAAGAGCCAAACATGCCACCATTCGTTTTGCTCTGATTGTGTGACAAAACATGTGGCCACAAAAATCCAAGACAGCATAACATCAGTTCCGTGTCCTGGTTTGGATTGTAAGAGTGTTTTTGAGATGGAAGCTTGTCGGCCATGGCTTCCCAAGGACTTGCTTGAAAGGTGGGATCAGGCTCTGTGTGAAGCTCTGTTTCTGCAACTCCCAACAATTTATTGCCCCTTTAAGGATTGTTCAGTTATGTTGCTGGTTGAGAATGAGGAAGATCAACAAGCTGCAAAGGAAACAGATTGCCCTGTTTGCCACAGATTGTTCTGTCCAAGATGTAATGTACCATGGCATCATGGAGTCGATTGTGAGGAATACCAGAAACTGAATGAGAATGAGAGAGGAAGTGAAGATTTGCTTGTGAGACAGCTTGCTAAAGAGAATCAATGGAGAAGGTGTCCTAAGTGTAAGTTCTATGTGGAGAAGACAACTGGATGCTTGCATATCACTTGCAGGTCAGTTTTCTTCTGCAAATCTACATGGAAGGGTTGTACTTTTGCCTGTTTTGGATTGATAAATTTGGATTTAAATTTTAATCCTATATTTGAATCTCATGCTTAAAATTTGCGCACTTATCTTTTTTTTTTTTTGTGGGGATAGTGTAAAAAATATCAAAGGATAAAGAGAGAGTTGGATATTTGAAAGGAAAACAAAAAATTAAAAGTGACAAATTTATTTTTATTTTTTAATCAGTGAGAGATGAAAGAAGATGTAAGAGTGATAAAGGCACTAACAATAAAAAATGCAAAGAGAATGAAAGGGATAAAAGTGATTAAAATTTTAATAATTAGGATGTAGTGAGAATTAAAATTATAAAAGAATTATGATAAAAAAATTGATTTATAAAGTCATCAATTTTTATGAATTTAAATGAGAGATTTGATCTAAATTTAATATTTTTTTAAAAGGATTTTGAGCAAATAAGGAGTTAAATGTTGATGGATTAACTAAATGATTTATTTGTGATTGAAGGTGCAAATATGAGTTTTGTTATGCATGTGGAGAAGAATGGACAAACACTCATGGAGGCTGCCAAGGAAAGTAGATTATTTAATGCCAAGGTTTGATAAAGAGCATATCATTATCACTTGTCACTTTGTAATTTTTGCGATGTTTGTTTGTATTGAAGACTTGACATTAACTTGTCCAGATTGAGATTGATATTGGCAAGAAAATTCCACAATCATTGTCTTTTAGTAAAGTATTTAGCATTGTTTGGATTGATGAATTTTGATTTAAATTTTTAATTTAAAATACATAATCTTTATTTTGGTAGTATGAAAACTTTATACTAACAAGAATGAGTTGTCTTAAAAACTTGTGTATTGGCTAAAGCAAATATATAATTAATAAACAAAGCAAAAATACAATCACAAATATACACTCTGGTTAGAGACTTCATGTGCTGTGCCATTTAAAACTCAAAAATTAGGTTGACTTTAACTGCCACAATAGATATTTGGTGTTTTTATCTTGTCTGATAATGAGAGAGCTTGTAGATTCACTTTTAATTATGAGAATATTATTAAAATATTTAAATATAAATGAACTTAAATTGATAGGAAAAGTTGTACATGAATTATATAAAGTTCGGTTTAATAAATCGTGTATAGTGAAATATATATATATATATATATATAAGAACTCATAAATCTAAGTTTTAAAATGCTTGCAATTAAGACAGGCACGCATTTTCATCGATAATGAAAAAAATGACGTTTTAATTTGACAAAAAAGAAAAGGAAATTGGGTGATGGATCATTGATAACAGCTTTTTATATCGGAATAGGCATGTTACTATCATTTAGACATGACGGCTGTGAAACCATGGCAGATGAATCTCATATCAGACCATGTCAGTGTATAAAAACACCAAGTATCTACTGTCGTAGTTAGAGTGAACCTTAAATTTTGAATTTTGAATGTTATATAGCACGTAGAAGTCTCTAAAATAAATTAGAGTCATTTCTATTTTAAGCTCCACGCAATTATATGTATATATCTATGTGTATTTTTGCTTTGTTTATTAACTATATATATTTGTTTATTAATTATCATTATAATATTGACATATAAACGAACTAGGGAGTTAATTAATAAAAGAAGAGAATCAAGAGAAGAAAGATGTTATTTGAAATTAATGGACACGTCTTAAGAGTATATAGCAAGGTGAAATATAATTGATGAGGCTATCCCAAGCTGGCTGTGGTATGGAGCATTGGAAAGCTTAGTGGTAAGAAAATATAGCATAACTTTATTTGGAATTCTAGTCACGAACAACGGCGAATTCATGCCCTTGGTTGAAAGACCCTGTGTGAACCTAAGGAGCATGAAGGGTACGGCCTACGCAATATGGGAGTAATGAATGAAGCATTGCTTTGTAAATCTGTCTGGAGTATCATTGCTAATCCTGATACTCTTTGTGCTTCCCTTTTGAGAGGTAAATATAAGAGGAAAGCTGATTTATCAAAAGGTGCCACAGCTAAATCTGGTGATTCTGCATTCTGGAGGAAACATAGTTGAGTAATGGCCAAAAGTTGTTAACTTACTTCAATGGGACATTCAAGATGGAAGTGAGGTTCTTTTTTGGAAAGACAAATGGCTAAGCAATAGAAGGGCCCTAATTAATTACTGCAAGCAGCAAATTCCTTCAGACTTGGTAAATATGATTGTCTCTGAAGCTGTGAATGATTTGGGGGAGTGGAATCTACCTATACTCTCTTAATTATCTTGATGAAAATAAGCTCAGGATGATTGTGGGTCACCACCCACCTCGACAGAATGAGGGACAAGATAAAACTGGGTGGGGTCCTGAAAGTAACAACGTTTTCTTGGTCTCCTCAATGTATGCAACCTTGAGAGAAGCCCTTAGCGGTAGTCCCGATCCTATCTGGAAGTTGATTTGGCATTGGAAAGGTCCTAAGAGAGTACAAATCTCCCTGTGGTTGGCTATGCACGAGAGGTTAATGACGGCATAAAAAAGAAACAAAAATTTTTGAAGCTTGTAGTAGCTCTGATATTTGTCATAACAATGTTGAAGACGTGCTACATGTAACTCATGACTGCACCGTGGCAAGAGGAGTCTAGCGTGCATTTGTAGCTGCTGAAGAAGTAAACCGATTCTATTCCCTTAATAAAAAGGATTGGTTCAACTGGAATTTGCAGAATGGAGGACATCAGAATGGCATTAAATGGGATTTCCTCTTTGCAATTACAATCTGGTACCTTTGAAAAGCTAGAAATAATTGGATCTTCAACAGAGATAGTACTTCGTCAGAAGGGCTCAAAAGGAAAATCATTGATTTTGCCCAAGTGGTGCAGGTTAGCATGCAAGATGATGCAAGACTAGGGGCAATATTAGGATATCGATGGCGCTTCGAGGGGTAACCCAAGCGCCACTAGTTGTGGTGGTATTTTCCGTAACTCTAAAGGGAAGTGGATGGGAGGATTTGCCTGTGGCTTGGGAGTTGGCACAGCAAAAGAGGCTGAACCCTGGAGTTTCTACCATGGGATACTAGTGGCACAGTCACTAAACCTCACAAGACTTATTGTAGAGAGTGACTCCATCACTGTTGTAAACGAGTTCAAGCGGCCCTTAAAGACATTAAAGCAAAACACTGGCAAATACGCCAAGCAGTTTGCCTTATTCATGAGGATTGCATTGTTCAAGTCAGGCATGTCTTTTAGAGAAGAGAATATGAGTGCTAACTGGTTGGCTAAGTCAACCTTGTATAATTGTTACGAGAGTCGTATTCTTCTTGAACCCTTTAGAGGGCTCGGTGAGTGGTTGTATCGAGATTCTATGGGTCCTAATGGCCCTTTTCCACCGTTAGTTAAATAAATGCTGGGTTTTGTCCCGTTGCTCACCAAAACAAAAACAAAAAGAAAATACAAACACTCATATCCTTACCACTCATATCACATTGATATTTTTACGCCAAATATATATTATATATATATATCACATTGATATGGATCCATATAAGAAAGTTTTAATAATTTTTTTATGACTAATCTAGTCTATATTTAATTTGGAGGATTTAATTTAATATTATAATTTATATGTTTTTATATATTGATTATTCAATTGTATTTTGTATAGTTCAATTTAAAATTTTAACTTGTAATTTTTAAAAAATTTACAGTTAAAAGATTATAAATTTTATTTTTTAATATTGTATTTATCAAAATAAAAAATTTAAATCTGGACCTTGTAGATGAAAATTTAATATTGAAACTAGGCAGTCTAAAGTACATGTAAATTGTCAATTTAAAAAATTATAATATTAAATTAGATCATTTAAATTAAGTTAATATTATCTAGATTGATGATGAACGTATTTATAAAAATTATAAATTTTTATTTTAATAAATTTAAATTTAAAAAATTCTAGGCCATTTAGAATTACATCCAAATTAAAATATGGATGGCCGATTTTTTTTATTAGTGAGCACCCTGGTGCTTAGCAACGAAGAACCCCATTAATATGGTTCTCATCGATAAATATCACTTTGGATTGTAGCATTTGCAACAATCCAAATGAAATGTGTGAATCGTTGCGTGTCATCTATGAAATTTGTGCAGAAACTAAGGATATATTTGAATTTCAATTGGATAAAATTGATTAATAAGATTGATTTTTATCAAAATTAAAAAGTAAAATTGAAAAGTAGAAATGAAAATTAAATAAAATTATAATTTTGAAAAATTATCCACACATTCATGTTACATGTTAAAATTAATTATGAATTCAAAACTATCTTTTTCAAAAAATATCTAAACATCCATTATACATGCCAAAATTAATTATGGACCCAAAATCATAGTTTTTTTTAAAAAATACCCAGACACCTCATACATGCCAAAAATTATAACATCTCAAATTTTAATCTCCTGATTAATTAAGCTTAATTATGATAATTAAATAAATTATAGTGGTGGTGTGTGAGCTAGAGAGATCTAATGACTGCCTTTAGGCTGTGTTTTTAGCCCTAATTATGAGTTTGATGAAGAGTTGAGCCAATTGGGCCTCAAAAGGAGAATAAAATAAAGAGGAAGTATTGATGTGCCACACCACCACAGCATGAATCACGTTTGCTGCAGTGCATAAATAGATATTGAAGCGAGAGGAGACCTTTTTGTGCCATGCACCAAAGGCAGAGCGGATTGTGCATTCGTTATGGGGTGTATGGTCATTTTTTTACAAATTAAGAGTTGCGATTTGAGATTGAAACAAAAAGAAGAGAAAGGATAAAACGAAGAGGACGAGTTATGCTCTGCTAAGGTTCATCCTTGGAGAATATTTGGGACACTTTGAAGCTACTAAACACTTAAGGTAAGTATCCTAAACCTTATTCATCCCATTTTCTTCCACATTTATGAGTAGATGGTTAGGGTTTGATAATGGTAGATGAGTTTTCAATACATATAAGTTATAGATCTGAATATATTTACTCAAATAAAGTTAATATGAGTAGATTAGAGTATCTAAACCTAAATATATTGAGTTTTGGCATTTTTGGTGGTTAAGCCTCATTATTATGCAAAAATGACGTAAATGAGGGTTGTTAAAAGAATGCAATGCCATTAATGAGAATTTAATAGCTCATTAATGTTATTGAAGACTAAAGAAAATTAATAAACTCAATGGGTAGGGCCAAACTTATATAAAATGGACATTGGGTAATCTAGAAGTAGAAGATGAGAGTTGTTGAATGTGTGTGTTTGGCAATGTTGATGAGTTAAAGAATTGATGATTGTAGATTAAGTTCTTAGACACTATTTTGGCTTGAGAATTCAAGCTTGAAAGTTATACTATTGAGGGGGTAAACCTTTGACCTCTCAAATGTTTGAGTTAACTTAGGGAACCTTACTTTGGGTAATTGTTTGTTAATTGTAATATGAGGTGAATTATGTATTTAACATGCAAATTGTGACTTGTGAATGATGAAACATGCAATGAAACTTAGTGTTTACATAATTGCTTGATATGTATTAAACATGCGAAAAATGATTGTAAAATAATTGCTTTTTTATAATGTGGTTTGGATGGGTAATTGATAATGTGATTGATAAGATGAATATATGAGATTAAAATGATGAGTTTTATGTGATGTAAGTGAAAATAAGAATTAATGCTCATTTGAGTTAGCGCATTGTTGTGAGCCCAACATGTCGATTTTAAAATTGAATAATTGAGATTGTAAAAATTGAGTAAGCATCATTTTTGGCCATGATTAGTAGGCGAGAGTTCGCAAAGGGATTGGGAGCAGAGGAAAATTCATATGCTACTTAAGCTGCCCTCCAGTGCACAAGGTATAGCCTTGTCTTGTAGTTTGTTGAAGAACTGTCCCACATTTGTTGAGGAACTAGAACTTAGCTTTTTTCACTAATTTATCGAGGATAATAGCCTAGGGTATACAATACTCCAAAAGATTTGATAGTGGGAGAGGATGTGGTCCAAAAGTAAATTATGTAATTTTTAGTTGGGTCACACCTCATGATTAATGAGCTTGGATAATCTAGTCACAAGGATAAAGCATATTTAGTGTTATAGCTCATGGTTTTAGTTGGAGGAAATAAGAAGGATAAAGTTGGTTGATCATTACCTATGAAATTATATGACTTGTCACATGATTGTGATGTGGCAAGTCGTGTGTATATTGGGTCATTATCACATATCTAAGTGTCTTATGACAATGTACCTAGTGTATATGAGATAGAAATGAGTTAAATGTAAAATGATAAGTTATGATATGTGTACAAGCATGTTTTAATAACTTGATTTTATATACATGTGTTTGATTACAAATAATATATAACTACATAGGGTAAGTTTTACCTTGATTACTAAGTGACTAGACTTACTCCTTTTCTTTAACATTTTACAGGCTTTAACTCTGGTACCAAGAGGGACAAAGCTACTAAGGCTAAGAATTTGTGTATTTCTCTTGTATGCCTCTTGTATTTGTTTATTCTGTGTAATAAACTATTATTTCCAATTCTAGGTTGCATTTTGTTCATACTTGCACTATAGGTCGTTTCAATGGTTTGAATTGTATTTTGGGCCTTGTGTAGTTGTATACAATGAGTTATATAAGTTCTAAAAGTCAAAATACTCTAGTACAAGTGTAGAAATGATGTTTCAAACATGTTATGATTGATTTTGAAGCAATGCAAGTCAATTTTCCTCCTCTTTCTATTTTTAGTATAAAAGGGTTGATGAGTAATTTTGTGTTATATTGATAATTGAGTGTGAATGATGTGTTGTATTGATAGTCCTAGGTCTAATAGATATGGTCTGGGTATTAGAAATAGTTTTTGGCACTTGTTTTAAGTTTTAAACACCCTTTGTTGTGAAAAGTTATGAAAAGTGATAAAATGGGTTTCGGTGTCCAATTCTCTAGTGTGACTTATTTTGAAGTAGAAACCTATGTCATTAACTAGTTTATGAAAAGAGCTTTTTGTAAATACTTAATCATGTCATTCAGGCGTCGGACAAAAGATTAAGGCCCGTCGGAAGTTCCCCAATTTTGCTGTTAAATGATAGTAGAATCAGTTGTCAAGAAAACATTCAACACATTGCAGTGTGTGACACAGGGAGGAACACACCGCGGCATGGCGTATCAGCCGCAACACATTGCCCTGTTGTATAGCAATTAAATTATTTTTTTAACTATTTTCAATTTCTTTCACTCCTCTAAAGTATCTCATGCTTTCATAACTTGTTTTTATTTTGAATGATGGGTCAATAAATTATTTGGACATATTTTAACTTAAGAAAACTTGAGATCCTTTATTTCAAAACTAAACTTGGTAATCTCCTAAATAAGTTAATCTTTTGATTACCATGAGTTTGAAGGGTTAATTCTGATTAGTAGACAAGGTTATTTCAAAAATTAATTATAAATTCAAACCACGATTATCTTATAAGCTACTGTTACCTTCTTTCAATTATGTTGATCTAAAAATTTATTTAAAAAATATTACAAGCTATTTTAAAAATCATGTTTTTAGGTTTATAATTGATTTTGAAATTTATAGAGGTGTCTGGATATTTTAACAAAACTATGATTTCATGTTCATAATTGATTTGCCAAATATAATAGTGTTTGGATAATTTTAGAAAAATTTAATTTTAAATTCATAATTAATTTTCACATGTAACAAAGTGTGTTTGGATATATTTTTACAAAATTTTAGTTTTAGCCTTTAGAATTGATTATGGATAAAATCCAAATAGTTACAAACTAGTATTAATTTAGAAAAAGTGAAATAGAGACCTAATTGCCATTCTCTCTTATAAAAGTGAAATAGAGAAGCTTCAGAAAAATTCAAGACTTTTACAATCCAATCCTTATAACTTCATATTTTTATTTATTTAAAATCTTAGTCCCTATACTTTAAAAAATAAAATTATAAATAAAAATTTATTGTTAAAGTTTAGGGAATAATATTTTAAATACATAGTAAACATATTATGGATTGAATTGTAAGGTGGACTAAGTTATAATTAAATTAAATTATGGATGTTAAATTGTACTAAGTTAAAATTTAAAAATTAAATTATAATCTAATAAAATATAAAAAAATGAATGATTATTTTTCTGATACCTTTAAAAAGAATTGTACTGATATAAAAAACAAAATGATTATTTTTTTTGATACCTTAGGAAAGAATTGTACTAAGTGGATTAAAGAATGGACACCCCCATTGATTCTGGTCGGCAGGTCAAACCTTGATGCGGAAGTTGCTTCCCGCATTCACACTTCCAAAACAACACCGCAATTTTATTATAATAAAATTATGTATAAAATATTTAAATTTTAATTATAATTTAAATTTATAATTAAAATTTTTACTTATAGCTTCATGAATTACTATTTATAATTTATTTTTAAACATTTTTATCAATAACTTAATGGCATAATTTCTTTTTTTCTTTTAACTTTACTATCTTTTCCTTATAAAAAAAGCCATGTTTCTATTAAAAGAAAAATTCAATAAAAACACATAATTCAAACAATATATATACACTAGTAAGTGCATTAGCATAATGAACCTTAGTTTTAATATATGAAAAGTTAAAAATTCTAAACTTTGATTTATGAATATTGAATTTAAGTTGTTGTAAATTTATTAAATGGCCAAAACAACAATCAACTCTAAACAAGAATTTTATTTTCAATGGACAATTACTTATTAATATAATTATAAAGTTAGAATTGTAAATATATAGTTGTAAAAATCAAAATTTATATTTGCTGTCTTTTCTCACTAAGGGCAATTGTATCATTTTTTTTTTAAACATATTGCAAAAAAAGACCTCAGGCTGCAGAATAATTTCAAATTGCATTGGCCCCTTAATGTAATTCTTTTTCCTTAGGGAGTCTAGATGAGATTCTCCCTTTTTTAAAGACATATTTAATATGAAAAAATTACTAAACTTATTATTTTTTGAAATAAAGTAAATATATATATATATATATATTAAATAAAAGGGTCAATGAGCATTTTATATCCTAAAACTATTATGAAAATAGCTTATTGAATTCTAAACTTTTGAAATATGCAAAAACTCTCTTTTATGTTTAAATTCAAGTACTTTAAATCTTGCCATTAAGTTGAAAAAAATTGCCATTATTTTAAAGTCAAATTGAGTGCTATATCAACTTGAAATTGAGTTGCTGTTTTCTCCTATTCAATGGCAGGGGCACTCAAAATTTAGAAATTAAAGAAATTTTTTACATATTTCAAGAATTCAGGATCTCTAAATGCTATTAGCGTAATATTTTAAGATTTAAAATGCTCATTAATCTTAAATAAAAATAAAATGATTACCAACAAACAAAAGTAAGATCTCATTTAGTTATTGAAAGAAAAGAAATAAAATGGAATGTATTGAAGAATGAGATAATAAAAAAGGATGGTGAATGACATTTATGAGAGAGAAGGATAATTTAATTTGTAAAATTAAAAATCATGATTCATGATATTTTTAGAAGGTATAATAATTCTTACATTTATAGTATATGTTAATAAATTTATCATATTTAGTTCAGTTTTAGCATATCAAATGGTGATTTAGTTTATTTTTTTTATAATTTCTCGATCCATTTCATGCCATTCATTTATAGTAATCAAATGAGACTTAAGTTTTTGATTTGTAAATGTGGTTCAAGTAAGTTTTTATTTTTTTTTAGTTTTTAGATTTTCTTTTCATTGGGTTGTTTAAAAAAAAAATCTAAAATGACTAATAAATAAGATACATCATAATATAGATTGATTCAATTAGTTATTAATAGCATGTCAACAAATTTTAATTAAATTAAATTTGTATAGATATTATTTATATACTATGAAAAATGTTTTATTTTATTTAATATACACTTTAGTCGAATAAATATATCATTAAAGAGCATTTTGCTTGGCTCACATTTTCTTTTTCTGGAAAAAGGACCATCATTCTTAAACACTTTTACTGGATCAAACTTTTTGAGGAATCCGGATTCACCGTTTTAATAGGATACTCTGCTGTGCCTTGTCTACCGCCTTCCGATGCTCCAAATCTTAGCCTTCCATTTGATCCCACGGCAAGAGACATTTCACCGATTAAAATGACGTCGTTGGAATGGGAGAAAATCTTGACCGCTTATTAACAAATAAATCCTAGTCGTGGTTTCTTTTAATTACAAATCTATCTTCCTCCCGGTTCTCACACTGATGGAGCTCAGTCGGTGTTCCTTTCTTTCCGGGTTCCTTTCAGCCATGGAGTTTCTTTTTCCCAATCCATCTTCCTCCCCAGTTTTCCAACTTCCAGCCGAGCAGGAGATTGGCGTTCTTCTTCTTATTAGTGGGATTGAGACCGTTGTTTGAAACAACAATTCCGTCACGGATGCGACGGGGAAAATGTTGAAGCGGAGAGCAAATTTCTGCTTTTCAGGTTCAGGTTTAGATTTAGGGCTTAATTTGCTTCTTCGCCATTGAAGGTGCTGGAGGTAAGCGTTTGGGTTTTTATTGTGATGAGGATGGGTCGTTCTGCATGTGCGTTTGGGGTTGCTTTGGCTATATATATATATATTTATTTATTTTATATAGCAATTGGCGTGAATTTGCTTGATCGTCTTTGAATTCATCAAGCTCCTCTACTCTTCTGGTCCCTTTTCTTTTTAGTCTCAATTCCTTACGGCACCTTTGCATTAGTGCAGTGGATACTGGAGCTTCTTAATTCATCTTTTGTGATTTGTCATTTTCAGTAAAGAGAATCTGTTAAATTGAAACATGGACCAAATCAGAGATGCATCATCATCATCATTATTGTTAAAAAAAACAGAGATGCATTATTTATATCTTTGCCTGGTCAGGGTGCGAATGTTTTCTGTCACCATAACGAGGAAGACGGTGGGCTTAAGCTGAAAATGCTGAATGGTTAGGATTGGGGGTAAGAA
>NW_026557373.1:0-23662 GCF_029017545.1 Prosopis cineraria | reverse complement strand
CTAGAGCTGGGGGGTTTGAACTTTACAACGGATGATGTTGGTGATGTTCTTTCAATATCAGGTTTATCCTTGATGACAATGAATTTCCAGATATATACATTACTGTTGTAAATTGGACTTACTTACTTCCTAACCTTCCAACCCCAAACATTATACATACATAACCGCTTGCATGAGATCCTATATACTATGCATATCATGTAATCCAATCTTGTTGAGTAAACTTTTTGGCCAAAAAAAAAAAATCTTGTTGAGTAAATTTCAGTTATTTAATTTTCAAACGTTGGTAACTAAAGAGTAAGATGCTTTTAGACGATTACCTGAACTTTGGTATTTTGTTGAGAAAATTTTGATGAAGTTTCTTTAGTAGTGTTTCTTATCAACTTCTTCAAAGAAAACATAACTTGCAGTGCAAATTTTAAAAGCGTCAATCACGTAGTGCTAAACTATAAATCAAATTGTTTGATAAAATTGTTTTTGACTGAACCTCTTTTATGAATGTAGATTTGTTCAGACTTCCTTGATACTCATACAAGAAAAATCAGCAAGTACAACATATATGAAAAATTCAACTAGTTTAAGATAGAAAGATGTGCACTTCAATGATATAATGTGTTTTTCTTGCTTCCCATGTATTGATGTATTTATCACGTAGAGATTATGCTGATTAGCATTGAACATTGGTCAACTGGTTAGGATTTGCTCTTTTGCTCTGTCAAATCTTCCTTTATTCACCTATGGAGAAAGCATTTGGACCCATTAATCTTGCTCGCATTGCAGCGGTGAGCTTTCACTATCATGCAATAGTTACTGTGATGCAGCATTTTCCTTGTCAGTATTTTTTAATCTCTACCATTTTTTGGGTACCACGTGCAGGCTTTATCCATCCCTCTCTTGCAAAGTTACCCTTTCATAGCGATGTTATCTGGCTTCACACTGCATCTAGTGATAACTATTGCTTCCGTCTTTATGTTATGTTTCCCTGTAAGTGCATCTGTTTCTTGATTTCACCAACCAGATTGTTACATCGAGGGGTTAAGGTGAAGTAAAATGGCTGGCATAGAATAATCTTTATAGGTTGCCAGAAAATTAACACAATAAATTGTAGTTGCTTGTATAAGTATCATGTAATGGCATGTCGTGTCTAACACAAGTTTCTGATTGTTTGACGATGATGCAACTCCTCTTTTGAAGTGTTCATGCTTCATAAGTTGTACTTTTTCAGTATAAAAGAAAAGGAAAAAATAGAGAGAAGAGAAGAAGGCGATTGTTGTCTTAACATGTAACAATGCCAAAAACAGCATACTATCTCCTTCACGAAACATATATCTACATAATGATCTTCCTGATTGTTAATTTTTTTCTTTGCCAGACAATAATTGATACCAGTTTATTCCTTTTGCAAAACAGAGCAGTGGTAAATTCTTCATGTTCAGTTCATTATTTAATGTTACTTTTTTCTTCCTTATAGAAGTTATGAGATCATCATGATTGAGTTGGGCTAATATGGTTGTTGATTGGGGAAAAAAAGGAACAACACCAAAGAGGAGCGGCTAATGGTATTGCTATGACAGCTATGTCACTTTTCAAAGCAGTTGGCCCTGCTGGAGGTGGAGCAGTGTAAGTGTGCATTTATTTCTTTTTCCCTGTTTTGTTTTTTGAATGGATTTTCATTTTTAGCCCCAAAAAAAAAAAAGTGCTAACATAGGTTAGCTCAATATCGGTTGGATCAAGCCACATTGACCAAACGGTCTGTGGTTTGATTTCTTCCCCTAATGATCTATGATCTGCAATCCTATGTTGGTAGTCATATACCAAGTTCTCTGCATGTTGCCTTGGAGCTAGAACAGCTTATTTACTTTTTTCGTCAACCAAAAGGTTTTTATTTCACCAAAAAATAAAGAAAAAAAATTGTAAATGTGAATTGGTGGGAGGTTTTCATTAATTAACCTGAGACTCTATGGGTGATTTTAAGTCCAGAAGTTTTTTACCGTTGATGTTCTATGTATAATCTGTTAGATTGATCTGATTCTTATCTGTCTGAAAGTTGCTAGGTTCTTTTATCATATTTCTAAAAGTGCCAGTTCAAACTTTCTGTTGTTTAAGGAGAATATATCTTAAAGGAACAATCTTGGTCTTCTTTTGCTTGGAGAGTTTTTAGAGGTTATAATGAAAATGGAGAAACACATTTCTGTTAACATGCCTTCTCCATAACATGCAAATGCAATATTTTATGGTAGTGTTTGGATTGACAGATTTGGATTTAAATTTTATATTTGAAATCTTATATTTTAAATTCATGTATTTAAAATCTTTTGTTTGTGTAGTTTAAAAATTTTCAAATAAAAAAGATAGATGGGTTGAGATTCAAAACAAAAATGAAAAATAGAAAAAAAGTTTATCTTTATTTTTTAATAGACAAGAGACTAGAATGAAATATAAGAAAAAAATATGAAAGTTATAGAGACATTAATAGTGGAAACACGAAGAGAATGACATGTTTGAAGTGACTGAAATTTCAAGTAACTAGGGTATAGAGGAAATTTGAAATTACAAAGAAATTGCAACAAGAAATGGATTTGAATTTGAATTAAAATCCAAATTCATGAATTTTGTTGTATCTAAATGAGGGATTTAAACTAAATCCAAATTCAAATCTAAATTCTTATTAATCCAAACGTGCCATAAAACTTATCTGTAGTTCACTAATTACGATCTTGGTCGATGCAGATTAACTTGGTCGCAAAAGCGGTTAAATGCTTCTTTCCTTCCGGGTATGGTGCTCATTTAATCTCTTTTGTGCTGCACTCTGTTTCATATTCTGTTTCAAAACTTGAAAGAGTGAGGGAAAATGCTTAGGTACATTGCTTTTTTGATTTTCGAGATAAAGTTCTTGAATGAGAAAATAAAATGCATACATTTTTTACTACTCAACACCATGTCATGGAATATGGCATGCATCTCTTATTTTATTATTAATTAACACCGTACACATCTTCCTTTCTTGTAAATCCCATCCATATTTACTGTAAAACTATGGTGAAAAAAATATCTAAGTTAATCCGTTGTTAATTGAGTGTGTTGTGGGCCTGTTGACAGTAGTGAAAACTTTTTGGCGGTGCACCTCTGCCTAGGTCTGAGGCTTGGGTCACTTTTTCTGTTTGGTTTGATTTATTTTTTTTAATTGTTATTTTGCCTATTAAAATACAAATTAATGAAAAATAAATAAATATAAGCATAATTACATTCAATTTTATTAAAATCTTTCCCAATTAGGACCTGACATGGCAGGCACACAAGTTAATTGGTGGTAGATTTTTTTTTTTTTTTTAATGATCTGCCAGAGAAAGTTATTTGTTAATGAAGAATCATGAGAAGCTTTATTTTGTCTCAATAGTCTTAACTTTTTCAATAAAGAGCCACTTCATATTTAGGCATTTGATCCCCCCTCATGTCTCTATTCCTTTTTTAATTAGTCTTCTAATCGCTTAATGTCCCGTGCAATGCGCGGGCTAAAAACTAGTTTTTTCTTATTTCTCACATCTCTTTAATAGTAAAAAAAAAAAAAAGAAATCCGCATGGAAATGCACCAGATCCATTCCCATATGTCTTGACTGCATATATTAGAATATCCATCCCTTGTGTTTCATAGAAGTAGCTCAGTAGCTGCAATTCTGTAAGCTTACTAACGTTGGGACATTTAACCACAGGTACTCATTTGGTGTTTTTTGTGCTGAACCTAGTGGAAGCACTGGGCCTGCTGATGATGTTCAAACCATTCCTGGCTGAGAAAAAGACAACCCCATCACAGCGGTCATAATGATGTTAATAACATGTTTCATAACCATGCAGTGATGAAGCAATCATCAATCCTGAGATATTTTTGTGAAGGGGATGCTACTGGCTAATTAATAGGACCAATATATATATATATATATATATGCATGCATGCATGTACCAGCCTTTCCTGCGGATTTCTGGTATGTTGTTGGTCATTCCATTAGAGGTGCACATAGGCAGGGTTGGGTTGGACAAGACCCTGCCCGATGCCCAGCCTGAAGAATGTTTTGCAGCCTGATGCCCAGCCCTACCCGTAAAAATACTCTATTAATTTGGGTTGGGCAGGGCTAGTTGGATAACTTTGGACCGCTTAACCCATCAAATAATTGCACTGCTCATAAAATCACAACCCTTTTGATTATTTCAAAATAAAACTATCACAAATCAACAATAATAACCCTATACATCAATCAAAATAGCATCCATAAAATCATAAATTATAAATTCACAATAACAGCCACAATATCCAATTATCCATAATTCGACATCTAATTTGAAATCTAAAACTACCACAAGTCTTGACACAATATCAATTTATCCATAATTCAATTCAAAATAATAGCTATAATCTAAATAACAAAAGCTTGGAGCATCATATGAGAAATAACAATTTTAAAGAATAGGCTTCAATTTACAAAAAGCCTCTTCTCAATTCTCAACTTGCATGAATGGAAGAGGAAAAATGCGTCATAACTAAATAAAAAAATTGTAAGAACATACATGAAAAATTAAAGCAAAATGGAAAACAAAATATGAGAGAATTAACAATAATATATAAGTTTGTTAAAAAAATTAACAAGAAATCATAGAAAAGTTTGCAAGAAATTAATAAAAAAATTAACAAAAAAATTATAAAATATTGGGCTGGGCTAAATGGGCAGGGTTGCATAACTTACCTGCTGCCCAGCCCTGCCCGCACATTGCTCAGCCCAGACATGTATAGAATTTTTTGTGTTTTTTTTTTGGGTCGGGCTGGACATACCGGTAATTGGGTATCATAAACACCTCTACATTCCATGATGTTTTGGGTTTGAGACATGGTACACCGACATACGAACATATATAATTTTATGTATTGTCTCTCTCTATGGCCCTGCCTTTTGAAACCAAGAAAAGTTTTTTTCTTTTTTTTTTTGGGGGGGGGGAATTGAAAGAAGATTCATTTGCTTTCTTGAGTTGGAGTGGAAATCGTGGTGGCTTGGTAATGTTTGTCATGAGTCCAATCTAATGTTGTCCATTAATGGCTATTTATGTGTATTTGTTTTTGGGCAAATTGATTGTTGTTTATGATTGTAGCAACTTGGCCATTGGTTTAATGAAATGTGCTGTTTTGAATGAAATTTGAATCTCAAGTGATCAAATGCTTCTTATGTACAAATTTGATATCCGAAATTAATAGGTCAAATTTATGTAAATAGTTTTCTCAATATGATTTATTTTTATATACAGTTTGAATCATTGACATTGCTTAAGAGAAATTGAGTCTCTTTCACTTGACCTAACTACTATTGAATCTTATACATAAAAGAAGTGAATTGAATATGTTAAGGATTGTCCTTTGTTATGATATGAGATTAGTTTCTTGCAGCTCACTTTCAAAATCATTTTTGTTAATTAAAAACCAAGAATCTCTTGGCTTGTGTTTTATTCATTGCAGCAAGGTGGGAGATCATGTCATTTGACCTACAGCTCATTGGCGATGATATCGCATCTCCTTTAAATGGGAGAAAGTTGGGAGCGGGGGGGATTAAAGCCCTACTGTACTGTTGAGCATTGACAAGCTCTAAAAAGCATGAGTGATAGTTTTTTTTGTGAAGAGATAAGCGGAATTAAAAAAAAAAGACAATTCATTAAATAAAAACAAACGTAACAAAGTATAACTGTTGAACCCTAATTTTAATCATTATAAAATAAAAGAAGTTTATATTTTACAAGATCAATAATCAAGAATTAACAACTTGAAAGGGAATGATTGTCTTTATTTTAAATTATGGCTCTCGAATCTTATTCTCATATAGGTATATCATTATTACCAAATATGCATTTTATTCTCAAGTAATGAAGAACCACTTAATCAATTCTTGTTTATACTCATATTGTATTTCTCTCTAAAAATTAAATATTTGACTTGATATAATTTTCTAAGGACCATTTGTATTACTTAAAAGGTATTTCAATTGATCTTGAAATCAAAAATCAAAATTCTGAGCTATGATACATGGATATTGATATGTGTATCAGATACAATACTTTGATACTTTGATTTTTAAAAATAGAGGATACCATACATTTTCTATTAGTGCATAGGTGTATATATATATATATAATAAATATTAAAAATATAATTTTAATTTTAAAAATATCCAAAATAGCATACATATTTAGTCTTATAAAATAATATCAAGTAAAACATAATTGTTAATTGTACTTTCATTAATTGGACTTATAATTTCTCACCTAAGATTTAAATGCCAAAAGATTATATTCTTACATTGTTATAATTAAAAAAGTATAATTTTTATCTTTTTATTGTATCTAAAATTTTTTTAAGGAAAATCTAATATCTGATTTTAAAAGCAAATCACAAAAATATATTGGGAATAAAAAAATTAATATCACAATATTTAACAAAATTTAATTTTTAAAAAATAATTTTAAAGTATTAACTTGCAATCTAAAAGTATCGAATACACATGAAAAAAAAAATTAAAAAATAATATTTCAATACTCTACATGTACGTATCGAAGAAGTATGGGAAGTATTAGTATCAAACACAATACTGATATAGATATGTGAAACAATTTAAAGTATTGATACTTCATAGATTCTAAGAACTTTTATGAGTTGTCTGTGTCGTAATCCTTATTTAAAATAGTTTCTTTATTGTTAGTTATTTCCGAACAATTTTTGAAATAAGGATCTTCAAATATATGATCCTTACTTCAAAAGAGCCTTCTCTGCATTCTTGTTAAGCTGTTCTTCACTATTTAAAAATAAGTTAGTCAGCTTATTTCCAAATAAGCATGAAGTTTCATGCTCTGCTTTCATGTCTCTTTTTGAGCAACTTTGAAGCTTCATCATTTCTTATTATTTTCATCTTCTAAAAGTTGTGTTAGTTATTTTATAATCCTAAAAACCTTTAAAACATAACTTCAGATTAGATTAAATACTTATTGATCTTATTTTAAAAATTTTTTATTCTCAAATAACTTTGTTCTTCTGAAATAAGCTCTTACCTACATTGTTAAAATATTATTATAAAGAACCGTTATTTCTTTACTTATTGAAAGAGAGAAACTTCGCCATAAGGCACTATACAATTGCCTCTTTTCGGAGAAAGCTTAAAAGAAAGAAGATGAAAACTCCAACTATCATATTCATAAATCTAGTAGATCATTTATGAAGCACAACTAAATTGAAGCATTTATGAAGATAGTGAATAAGAATGCACACAAATGAGCAATGCAAGTTACTTCATTTATGTTTTATCAATTTTTTAAGTTTGTATTCATTGAGCTTAAAGAGAATATTTGATAGAAGTAATTCATTTTTAAACTTACTTTGTTTGTTTATTTTTTTTTTTGTGGAACAAAGTATCTTAAATTCTAGAAGTTTAAGAGAAATAAATTATTGTCTTTGTAAGGGGAGTAATTTAGACTTTAGTATAAGTCTGAAATTATATTAAGACTACCAAAAGCGCAAATTAACCCTAGTAAAGTTAGTGGAAAAAATCTTAAGTAATATTTGAAGGCATAGGCTTGAGTAGTTATGACTGAATCAGGATAAATAATCTGTGCAAGCTTTTCTTTTTACTCTCTACTATATTTTGGTGACTCATCTCTTTAAATTTATTATTAACTAAATTTTTATAAAACTCGATTTAGCCCCCTCTTAGAGCGGAATCTTAGTAACTTCACTTCATATGAAAGTGAAGATATGTACTCCCTCCATTTTATTTTACAAACATTTTTTAAAATCAAGTTGCCAATGAAATGAACTAAATATATGTTAAACTTCAACCCCCCCAAAAAGCAAACTTGTAAAAAATATTCTTTATTATTTAATAAGAGTAATAGAGAGAGAAAGAGATATTTAATGAACGCAAAAAAAGGAGAGACAATTTTAGAATAAATTCACTAATAAATATTTGTCTTTTTTTAAATTATATCATGGAAGCTTCTTATAACTAACGATGTTCAATAGCCGGTTGCGCGAGATTATGAAGTTCCTCGTCCAGAATAAAGCTCATCGCAAGCACGCAATGACACAAGGGTTCTCCTCATTGGGATTCTCTTCACCCATACTATGAATTGAGTGTGTGTTTAATTTTTAATTTATTAAAAAAATTTTAGTAAAAATTTATTTAATAAAATTAATTTAATAAAAATTAGTTGTTGTAATGAAATTGTGTTTCATATATTTTTTTTAAAAGTTAGTTTGATATATTAAAAGTTGTTTAGATTATAATAATAAAATGTGCTTTTGAACGTACAATTATTAAAAAGGTCCTTCTCATTGAATTCTCTTCACCCATACTATGAATTGAGTGTGTGTTTAATTTTTAGTTTATTAAAAAATTTTTTAATAAAAATTTATTTGATAAAAATTAATTTAGTAAAAATCAGTTGTTGTAATGAAATTTGTGTTTTCATATATTTTTTTAAAAGTTAATTTGATATATTAAAAGTTGTTTGGATTATAATAATAAAATGTGTTTTTGAATGTACAATTATAAAAAAATATTTATTTATAATGATTTATAATTTATTATTTTATTATACAAATATAATATATTTAAAATATTTTAAAAATATGATAAAGATTTTAAAGAACATAAATTTGATCTATAATGCTAAAAACTTAATATCTAGTTATACTTTTTAATTTATAATTTTAAACAATGTGATAAAGATTTATAATTTTTATTATACATGAATGCTAAAAATTAACATGATTAATTATTTAATTTATAATACTAAAAACTTGATACCTAATTATTATTATTAAAATAATAAATTATATTTAATGAATTAACTATTTTTTAAATAAAAAATAATAGATTAAACTTGAGATAGTATAATACATCCTACTTTTTAAATTTATTTTTTAAAAACTTTAAATAATATATTTTTTATATTCACTTTCAGTAGATATGCTTTTAGGATGTATTTTTTTATAAAATATTTTACCCACAAAATTTCAAAAGTAAAATTTTGTTTTTAAAAATAAAGCACAGACAAACCAAACGTAAGATCTTTTCCCCGGGGCTACGCTTGCTCCAGTTGCAGATCGAATCCAGGTATTGAATTCGCCCATAAAATTCCTCATTAATCATCTGTGAGCTTGTCTTTGATATTGTGATGAATCAATAACTTCTTTTTGCAACAAATAAAGTGTGATATAGATTCTTGCTCCTGACATCCAAAAGGGCTTAAGTGATTAACATTCAAGTGATAGCGTGACAAAACTGCAATCGTTAATTAACACGAGATGCTTAGATGGTTAATGAATTTCTCCACAACACCTTCCACACCTCCTTGTGAGGATTATAATATGGGCTGGTGAGACTGGTAATATTTTTCCAGTTAACAGGCACACAAGGATTTGAGGAATGCATTATAAGAGATAGAGGTACACCATTAGTAGATGAATTAGATTAACCTCCTCAACTGAACTTAACTTCCCTTCACTAACCTTCCCTTCATTTTCCCTCCACTATCCTAAAATAAAATCTAGGCCATTCAAATTTGGTAGACTCCATAATTAAATTTTCTACTTTTTATTTATATTTTATTTTATACTTATTAAATAAAAAAAATTAATAAATTTACTTTATGACCAACTTAAACAGTCTAAATTTAATATGTACTTTTAATTTAATATTTAATTTTTTTTATAATTTTTATAAATTAACTATTTAATTTTACACAGTCTAAATTTAATATTAATTTTTTATATTTTTATAATTTTTTTTATAAATATAATATTAAAAGTGAATATAATCTCCCAACGGACACTTTTCAAAAACAATATTTTTATAAAAAAATTATAATTAAAAATATTAAAATTCAAACCATTCAGAATAAATTTGAATAATTAATATATGAAAATTTAATATCAAGTTTTTAACCATATAAATTAAATTTGCATTGTTTTAATTGATACTAAAATAAATTTATTAAAAACCTTTTTTTTATTTTAATAAGTATAAAATAAAATATAAATAAAAATAAAAACTTTAAATTTAATCCATCCAAATTTACCCTGCATCAAATCAAAATGGTAGAAATTTCATTTTAAGTTAGTGGAGAGGAATGGAAAGAGAGGTTAGTGGTCCTCGCATTAGCCACTTGATAATTTACTCTCCACTTGATATTCAAATCTATCATTTAATTGATAATTCTTTGCCTTTTTATTCTTCATCTTCACTCTAGTTTCAAGCAATTTTTCCCCCAATCTTTCACAGATGGGGATTCCTCGTTCTCAATGCTATCGCCTTGGCGTGACAGACACCTTTACACCCATAAAAAAAGAAATAAAACGTTTATAGCCATAAACAAGATGTATCATGATATTTTGACTCCAGAAATGTCCTTTTACCAGAACTGATCCTTACTGCCATGACAACATAGAGAGAGTATGGCATACATGCTAATGTGAGAATGCCTACACACAATAAAAGAGACACAATTTGAGAAAGGCTAGACCTAAGAAAAGGCACACAATTTCAGCAACCTTGAGTTTGTAAGCATTCATTGATCCAGTAACCATAAAACCTCACTTTCACACAGCTCGTGTCAAGGATAGGGGTCTCCGTTTTCTGTCTTTCCAAAGCAATCAAGACTTAGCTTCCTCAGCCACCGGTGCAGGCGGTTCTCCCACCTCCATCTCTTTCTGCCCATCCTCTTCTTTCGTTTCGACTTCATCTGCACAGAGTGTATCAGAAAATACTCCAATGTTAAAATTACAAAACCATATCTTGGTTAAGTTGCTGCACAACAAACAGGCATGGTAGTCACTAGGTAACTCAAACTCAGCCACCCATGCTAATCTAAAAATGGTTTTGTAGAACATTTACTTCAGACTTTATATAGAAAGTTCACAAAAGCTCTAACCTTCCTGTTCCTTCAAATCATCCAAATCAAGATCATCCCCACCCATGTCTAAGTTCTGCACAATATACTTTCAGTTAGCAATGAACTGAAAAGGAGTTTTGGAAAGGCAAAAAAGACATGACTTGTTCTAAGATTTAAACCGAGCTAGAGGCCTCATGACTTGTTTCGATTCCTTGTTAAACATCCTGAGAACACCAACTATCCTTGACAAAGGTACTTGTCACACACAAAGAGCTAAAAGAACATAACTTGATACAGAAATAATTAGACTGACTTGATTTACAAAAAATTAGAAGAACAAAGCAATCCATAATTGCTTTGTTTCTCCAAAGTTTTGCCTAAGAATTTCTTATTCAATTGACACATAAAAATTATAAATAAGAATCAGTAAATGCAAAATTGGGTAAATTCATTTCTAAGGTACAACCAAGAGAATGAACTTAAGTCACCATCCCCCATAATCAGTATTCCACTTCCAAGGTTGGCAAAAACACTACTAGGCGTCCTCCATTCTACTCTTACAGAGTTAATAACATTTGGGTCATATCAAAATGACCCTTGAGAAGAAAACATACTTTCAATAGAATAGTCTAACCAACTAAAAGTCAACTTCCCATCTGACATTGTTGCCCATTGTTCCCAAAATCAATGGACTTGATAAGTCAAGATACCAAAATTCAGAAGCAAATAGCAATATCCATGTTGAAGTACCTCTAAAAAGCATGTCAAAACCTCACATCTATCCTAAGTTTCTGGAGGAGAAAAAATTACAACTTATTTACTGCGTTAGAAAACTTTATACTCACCGAGAAATCCATGTCATCGAAGTCCATTCCTGCTCTCTCTGTAAATTCAAGGAACTATATCACTATACTGAACCAGATATAACACAACAATAGATTACCAATAAATCATAATTACAATGCCTACCGTTCTCTTCTTCTTCGTCAACCCATTTATCCCAATCAACTTTGACAAACACAGGAGGCTTTCCTTCCGGCTTGATCAACCTGTCCCACCATTTCTTCTCCGCTTTCTTTATAACATAAACTATGTTTCTTACACCAACATTATATTTGCTGTCCTACAAAATGCCATCAACCATCAATTAGTATTCTAATTGAGGTCAAATTCTAAATCACCCTACAGAATTGATTGTTTGTACCTCCACATTGACCTTATCAAATAGATCCAAGTCAACTTCATAGGGAATTTCATCTTTCTTTGCAGAGAAATTAAATCTTCCATCAGGTTCTAGCTTGACCTTTACATCTTTAGCATCAGGCAAATCAACAGTCACATAAACCTTGTCTGATCTCTGAGCCCACTTCACAATAGGGTGTCGGCTAAAAAAGGTAGAACATTCATCAGAAAATTAATCAGAAACACTGAAAGGTCCTCATGGTCTAGATTTCAAACAAGTTTCAAGCTCTCACCAGAAAAACCAACCCCATCAAAGCTAGATAGATCACAATAATCATAGATATCATAAATGAGAAACTAAACGTTTTATCATCTCAAGGGCGTCGTCAAAAAGTGTGCCAATCATGCTTCTGATCTAAATCTTCCTAAGAAGCCAATGTCCATAACATCCTTGCTTACGGTCAGAGGGTACCTAATAACTGTGAGTTATTGTCTACAACTTATGCACAATATTATAAATAGAAGATTTATTGACAAGCAACAGAGTGACCAAGGATGAAAAACTGGTAAAAAAAAAAAATAGAAAACAAGAACTAGAGTACAATAATGCAATCCTCACTTGGTTAGTGAAAACGAAATTCTTAAAATTACGCACCGAAAGAAAGCAAAAAAGCGACGTTAAAAAGCAGATACTCGAAAGTGAAAACTAGGGAATTATAGTCAGAATATCGAATTCCCTTAGCTCTGAATCAGATTGACCACAAGCATTCTTATACAAAAATGCAAAAAGAAAAAAGAAAAAAGAAAAATACACCATTATTGTTTGTTTTGGCATTTGCAGGATTACTATCACCAATGATGACCCATATGGAAGACAAAGAAGCAATGAAACATGGCGACACTAGGATTTGCGAGCTAACCTCATCTTCTGAGGAAGAATAAGAACAATGAATGCAGACGTGAAGACGAATACGATGAGCACGAAGAAGAAAGACGAGAGCTTTGATCACAACCATGAGAAGTAGTGTCGAAGGATAAAAATACGAAGTGGAGAACGGCCCATGAACCACCTCGAGTGTTCCAGAAACTGCTAAAGGCCGTTTCATTGGAAAAAACACATGGTGAAATGTCGTTAATACCCCTACTAGAGTTGTCCCGAGAATTATTCTTCACTTTTGCGCTTCTTCCGTTGTAATGACACTATTACATTATCACATCAGTATATTATTGATGAATAATGTGTGATATGAGACACGAGTTTTAAATGTATTACAAGTGAAATTAAAAAAATAATATGATATGATTTATAAATAATATAGTTTGGTATAACTTTTATAATATATATTTGCACAAAAATGGATATATAATATCTAACTTTTACTGGTTAATTTTAACATAAATCAATTAAAACATGTATTTTTTATTTCTTAGGTTTTGAGGAAAAAGTTAACGTCATGTGATAATAGTTGATAATCATAAATTTATAAATTCATTCAACGCATTGCAGTAGCACTGCATTCTTTTTTTCATTAGCAACTACATTTACTTATTTAATTTGGCTTGGCAATTTTTTAAAATTTAATTTTATTAGAATTCAATGGCATTTTTGTCCCTTTAACTATTCATACAATAATATATTTTTAGAATACATGATTCTTTTACGTGAATAGTTAAAAAAATAAAAATATCTCTCAATCCTTTTTATTAAAACAATTATAAAAAGTCAAGACTATTTATAACATGTATAATCTGATTTCATCTCCAATCAATTTCATTTTTTATGTATCTTCCTTTGAGAACTGAATGTTTATATGCTCCCACCTATCCTAATTATAGGACAAAGGTTTGAAGTTGGGGAAATGACAATTAGAGACTCTATAAAAATATTAATCATAATTATAGATTTTAAATTATTAAAATTTTAATAATAAATTATAATTCTTACTTGCAATAAAATATTTTGTGTTAATTAACTTAAGATTTACAATGGCTTTTTGTAAATTTCCAACTAATATTGTAAAAAATTTTCAAATATCTTTTTGTTGATTTCCAAACATTATATTTATAAATTGATAGTAAAAAATCACAAGTAATTAACTGATGATTCATAACTGACTCTCATAAATTTATAATTAATATCAAGTGTATTTGTAAGTTTTTCAAATAATTATCTATATATTGGTAGCAAAAAAATTGCAAATGATTAACTTACGATTTACAACTCATTTCCATAAATTTTCAACTAACATTATAAATAATTACAAATGTATGTTGTTAATTTTTTCAAATGATTTATTATATTAACAATAAAAATTTTAAATTTACAACTAATTTTTATAAATTTTCAACTAATATTATAAATAATTTTAAATATATTTTGTTATTTTCATAACTGATTATTTATATTTTTTGAATTTTGATTAAAAATTATGATTTATTATTGAAATTTCAATAATTTAAAACTATAACTATAATAATATTCTTATGGTGTCCTTGATTATCATTTTCCCTTTAAAGTATTATTGGGTGCAAACATAGAGCAAAGATATCCCTTCATTCCTCAATATAAGGCAGACTTTGAAAACATTTTTTGTACTTAATATGAGGTAAAATTAAAATAATTAATTTTTTTTTCAATTTATTCAATTTTATCCTTTATTTATTTATCAGAAAATTTCATGTTAGGACTATGAATATGACTTAATTACAAATCAAGACCAAATAAATCTAAAACTACACTGCAGAATGTTAAGATTAAAATAAAAATAATTTTGTAAGACAAATAACTAAAATGTCTTTAACAAAAATGAAAAAACAAATGTGAATCGCTGCTTAAAATGATTTGTTTAATTCCTTAAATGCTCAACATGACTTGTTAAACACCTTGAATTACTTGCTAAATTCCTAACAACTCATAATGCTATTTTTGTAACACAAGGACCCAGGTGAAGAATCTAATTTTCCTGCTCCTTCCACTTTCTTTTTTTTCTAGTTAGTTTTCTTGTTCTTTGTTTCTGGGAGAGACGTCTGTGAAGGTATGAATAAAGCCTTATTTTGACTGAGAAAGACAAAGTTATGTTTGTTTTCTTACTTATATCTTGCTCTGGCATCAACCAGCCAAAGCATCATCATCATCTTCACAAAAATATCTCAAATATAATGAATGTTGCTCCATTCATTCATCGCTCAAGGCTTCAGCAGAAACGTATGTTATTACTGACATCACTGTAACTGTTTTGATGGCGTTGTCTCTTTCTCAGCCAGGAAAGGTTTGAACATCATCAGCAGTCCTACTGCTTCTACTAGGTTCAGGATGAAGAACACCAAGTGAGAACCTGCGGTTTGATTTTCCACAATTACAAGGTCAGCAAAAATATAACTATTGATCCCTATATTTTTAGCATGTCTTGATATTAGTCCCTATCTTTTTCATTGTTCAAACTTCAAAATCCGTTAAGTTTCATATGTCTACAATATTAGTTTCTATATTTTTAAATATGATCACAAGGACATAACAGTAGCTAACATGTACATAAATATTGTTATTTCTCATGTCAATTTGTTAAAATTATGCTAATTCATAAAAAAGTAAGTAGCAGAAAAAAAAAAAAAAAGCAAGGCATTAACTCATAAACCCTTAAACACGTAATGGATGAAACTTTAAAAGGAAAAAGAGACAAGACAACTAGGACAAAAAAGCAAAAATGTTAGTGGTTATTTTGCTTATACAATATCTAAATCATCTTAATTTTTACCAACTCCGCAATAGAATTAACTTTGTCATGCGCGCATCAGCAGATTTAATTTTGTCAATGATAAGAATTAATGTTGAAAATTGATGAAATTTAAGAGACTTTGAGCAATGAAAAAAAAAATGTAGAGACCAATATCAAAACACATTAAAAGTACAAGGACCAACAGTTATATTTTCTCAATATAAAATCTATAGTAAGTCATACATTTTACAAGTTATGAAGAGTACAATTTATTCATCAGAATCTATGTAATGAGTGAAAATCCACCTAGTTATTGAAAGTGGGATGGATGTTCTGATTTATGTTGAGGTTCTTAATCATACCAAAAGCTCGGATCCACCATACATAGCCTTGTCGGGCACTATCTTAGTTGCCACCCTAAACATGAAACAGAATTCAACACAATCAGATTCAGTAGCATCATACCTGGGAGAAAGGAAGCATTTAGCCGCTTCTGGGACCAAGCTAATCTGCATTGATCAAGTTCATAATCAGTGAACTGCAGATAAGTTTTGAAAACAAGCATGTTAAACTAAGCCATATTTGCAACATTGGTACATCACCTTGTGAAAATACAAAAGACCCCCATATTAACAGAAGATTGAGAAGAGGTGATATTTTGCATTGTTTAAAAATTTTGATCAAACCAGCTGGTTCAATTGGTTGGATTAGGAACTATTCCTTAGTCCGTTCCGGAACAACCCCTAAAACCAGACTGTGACGGAACCAATCAAAGACCAGCTAAACCAATCAAAACCAAATCAGTTCTAGTTATGAAAACTGAACCAATTTTTTTTTTTTTTAAAAGAAGGTATAAAAACTAAGAGTTTGAGCTGTGACTTATGGATATATAACAAATTAGCCTAGCAACTGTCAGAAACATAAGGATCAGTTAAAATCCTCTGGACAGTCTCAGTTAATAAATGAAATCCTCTAACCAATTCAGATGTATGACCTTTCACTCTAAATCTTTACTTTCATAAATAAACAAAATTAGGATTTAGAAGTTATTCTAGCTTCAAGCTTGGTAAACTGCCACCGGGAAATGATATAAAATCACAGATCATCAGAAGAACTCGAGCCAAAGACCAGCTGTTAATCGGAGTTCAATCCACCCATTTTAGCTCAACTTTGACAGCAATATCTTTCACCAAAAATGATAAGTCATGCAAACAGATAAGTTATTCTAGCTTCAAGCTGGGTATACTGCTACCGATAAATGATAAAAAATCACAGATCGTCAGCGAAATCGAGCCAAAGACAAGTTGCTAATCGGAGTTCAATCCACCCATTTTAGCTCAAATTTGCCAGCAATATTTTTCACTAAAAATGATCAGTCATGCAAAAAGATAAATTTTGGGGGGAAAAATCATAGGCACACTTACATTGCACCACCTCCAGCAGGACCAACTGCTTTGAATATTGACATAGCAGTCATAGCAATACCATTAGCTGCTCCTCTTTGATGTTGTTCCTGTTTTTTTATCAAATCAACATGCCATATTAGCCCAACCCTATATTGATAATCTCAAAACTTGAAAAAGAAAATTTTAAAATAAATAATTAACTGAACTAAAAAAAAAATTTACCACTGCTTTGTTTTGCAGAAGCATTAATCCAGTAATAATGGTTTGCTGGGTCCAGCCAAAAAGAAAAAACATTACAATCAGGCAAGCTCATAATGCACGAAGGAGATAGAGTTTACTGTTTTCAGCATTTAAACAAATTGTAGGCTTAAATGCATCTTTAGCCCATTCAGTTTATTTATTATTACAATTTAGCTCTAAATTTCAATCAGTCTTGTACGTTTAATGTTATTCATGTTTTTTAATGGAAGGGGAAAAACAGTTTAATTAACATTACAATGACCAATTTACTCAAATGATTGAACTACCGTGACAACAATACAACATTGCTTTAACTGAATCTGATGACTAATTGCTTTGTTTCTTAAATTTGAAGCTCTTAAAGGGCTATAGATTCTAAATCAAACGCTTCCGTCATTATATACGTTGGCAAGACAACAATCATCTCTTTCTATGACGAGACACAACAAGTTAAACAGCTACATTGGACATGACATGACATAAATTGAATTACAAATGGACATATATGACTGCCGTGTCCCTATGCCTGTGTGCTAGCTATTTGGTTAGACACACTCTAAGCTTTGTATATTCTTAATCTATCTTCTAATTACAAGATGTGGAACTCTTTATCTCTAATATTTCCTCTACTACTTTTCTTTTCTCATTTTTTTCACTTTCTTCTTCTTCTTGACTAAGCTTGTACATTTTTTTTTAAGTCATAGAGGCTTCAGGTTTATTCAATTTTTTCTTTCTTCTTCTCTCTTTTTTTTTTTTAATCTCTTGTTTTCTTTTCATCTTTTCATTCATTCTTTTTTTTTCCTTCCTTTTTTTCCCCCAATCAAATGGCTCTGATACCATGTTAAACACTTTGTATTAAGTATGCTTGATGGTAATCTGTTTCACCAAAATATAGCTATTTGGTTAGACACGTCTTAAACTTTATATATTCTTAATCCATCTTCTAATTACTAAATGCAGGACTCTTTATCTCTAATAATTGCTACTGCTTATATTTAATAGAATGAAGAAACTTGCAAAAATACTCCATTTAAGCTATTCTACTTCACTTCAACCCTTCATTATTACTATTGTGCTTGGTAAGATTAAAAACCAGATGCACTTACAGAGAGACAATACTTGAGGACGGAAGCACTAGTTATCAATAGATGAAGTGTGAAGCCAGATAGCAATGCTATGAAAGGGTAACTTTGCAAGAGAGGTATGGTTATAGCCTGCACATGGCACCCAAAAAACAGTACAGTTAAAATAACGAACACTGAAATTGCAGAATTATAGCACTGTTGCATGAGAGCAAAAGCTGACCCCCGAAATGCGAGAAAGTGTAATAGGTCCACAAGCTTTCTCCACCACAGGAAAAAGGAAAAGTTGGTACATCAAAAGAACAAGACCTAACCAATTAAGAAAAAGCCAGTATTAATCAGCATAATCACTAGGTACAAAGAAAGATCAACGCACAGAAAATGTCAAAACACTGTGTCTTTGCCATGCACATCTATTCCGTCTCAAACTATATGAAAAGTTCATATATGTAGTGCTTGCCATTTTACTTGCATGAATAACAAGAGTAAATAAATCTACATTCATATAAGAAGTCCAGTCCAGAACAATTTTATTAAACAACTTCATTCAACAGATTTCAAAAGATTATGGAAATAATAGCAACTGGTTTGAGACTCAAAACAATTGGCGCATGAAAGAGCCGTTATAAAAAGGAAGAAAAAGTGACATTTGGGGCTAGGCATGCCAATAAACATCAATCTGAGGTTATAAAGCAGTTATTAAACCACCGCATGGAGTATGGCTTCAGTTAGATGAATGCATGACCGCAAATCAAAAAGGATAGAACTTAAGTGAAGTTTTTTATGTTTGCTGTCAAGTCCTCCAATAAAAACTCGACACATTTGAATATTTCATGGTGCAGAACTAAAAAGCTGATAAACTTGCTCTGCAAGTTAATTTTTCAATGGAGAACTTGATAAAAACAAAGAGACTTTACCTAAGTTTCCCCAACACAAAACCAAGTATGATAATCTTTTATATGCCTATCAAGAGTTTTCCTAAATTCATATAACTGAAATTTACTCAACAAGACTGGTTTACAGAATGAGCTTTTGAGGAAGTTAGTGTATGACCTAGTCAGGCAATGCAGTTAAGTTTATGTGATAATTAGGGATGAAAGTTTAAAAGGAAACACAATAATTTACAACATTAATCTATACGTAGAAATTTGTAGCCATCAAGAACACACCTGATATTGAAAGAACATTACCGACATCATTGGTTGTAAAGTTCAAACCCCCCAACCTTAGAGGACTGACGGCCCATAATGAGAAAACCTGCAAAAGTAAAACGGCGGTAACTTACAGCCCGGAATAAGGGGGGAATTTTTTTTTTTTTTTCGGGGGGGGGGGGGGCGCAAACATGTTGGTCCGTGAAAGATATTCAATTTAATGCTCCAAAAATATTTTGTATCACTTTAGTATCTAAGAATATGATTTATTTCAACACTGCAGCGTATTTTATCCTTGAAATATTGTAAAATTATCATTTCAGTATGAAAGTACTACTACACATCTGGAAAAATAAAATAAGAACAATATCATACTTTCAAGAACTAAAGTCACACACAAATCATTTGTATATGAAATTTGATATTTGACACAGCATTGTTCAAGGATCAAAATGAAATACAGGTATGGATAACAAGATAGAAAGCAAAAGAGAGCCCCAAACAACACAAATAATAGGAAATGCATCAAAACTAGTTGTTCATTATTAAGTAGGAAGAATACCTCTTGATAAGCAATATTATGTAGGGCGACAACACAATAAACAATAATGGATGACATCAGGGGCCAATTCAGTAAGATGTTTTCATCTTTCTGAACTCTCTTTCCTATGTTTACGTTACCAAAGCTTCTGTATCCTGATAGGACTCGTTGCTATCATTGTGCTTGTGCAATGTTTCCTGCAGCAACTCACATTGTATAAAACATTACTTACATTATTCTAATATCTGAAGGTAGTCCTTATTTGTCAAAAAGAAACAGTCTAAAATATAGTATTTGTAATGTAATTCTTTTCACTAATATATTATACGTTAAAATTGCGTGGAGACCCATAAAATGAATAAAAAGTTGGAAAAGGTAAAATCTATCAATAGATTTAACAAAAATGAGGCTCTATACATAAAAAAGAGAGCTCAAGGGATTCATTAATTTCCTTAGAAAGAAATAAAATGCCAACAACGCAGATATAAATTATATTTTTGAATTGAAGGATAATGGTAGTCTCAAAACATCAACAGGACAGAGTCATATAAGGCTGATCTAGACATTTTGGAGCCTAGGATGTTTTGGAATAGTGAGCTTGCGATAGTTAAAATAAATGTGTTAAGGATTAGTGGCTTTGGGCTTTGATTTTGATAACCTTAGTACTAAATATAAGTTACAATTATTGATAGATATGCAGGTTGTTTGGCATACATACCGGGAGCCAGATGCAGGAAACTAACACAAGAAGTGCGAAGACTGATATTATTAAGCTGGGCAAGGAGTATGGAAACCTGCAAGTCATGTGTCTCCACAAATGAATATACTTACCTTGACAAATAAAGGAAAATGACAAATGAAAATACAATAAAATTAAAATAACATGGGAAGCCAACATTGTAACACTTTCTATTACTATTATCATTTAAAAGAAGGACAAGGGAACTTACTTATCAAAAAATGAACCTTTAGAGAATATATGTGGATATTTCTCCACTGGCTGCAATCAAAATTCCCAAAAATTAGTAGAGAAATAATTTATAAGTATTCTTATGAGCATGCTTCCACACACACACATATAGGCATGACAACTTCATTTTTAGAAATAAGTAAAACATGTAAAGGAGTATTTGTTTAATTGCTACCATCCTTTCCTTTATTTTAAAATACAGAGATTCAGGCTATCAGCTGTCTCAATATGCCTACTTACATGGAATGTCAACAAATGACTTTCAAAATGTAAAATTTAAAGAAGGATCAGGGTCATCCTCAAAATATTTTTCTCATTCCCTTCTAGATAGGGCGCAAGAGTCAAGTTTGTTACTTTTTAAAGTACGGGCACATGAGTCATTTTCCTCCTCAAAGTCATTCATTTATTCCATTTATTTTATCATATTTTGTATTCCAAACCACACATAAGACTTCAGGTAAAGATAAACACTCAATCTATGAGGAGTTCCACCAACGAAACAAGTTATCTCATGTCTCCATGAGCAAATGTCAAAGCCTATTCTAAGATATAGCTTACCGCACAAGGCAAAGAGGAAAGTACCTGAGCCAAATAGCCTCCCAATGCTGGGCCAACGACTAAACCAATGCCCCAAGCTGCACTGACCTGAAACCAGATCACGCTAACAAATTACCATGAAGAAAAGTGCAACTAAGAACTAAATGCAAATCAACGTAAAATAGTCTTACAGTTGAGAGTCCTATAGCTTGGTATTCTTCTCGAACAATTTCAACAGCATAAGCCTAGTGAAAGTGGATGTTGATATGTTAAAGGAGGTTAAACATCTACAATCAGATAGAAACAAATCTTGGAAAAAAGAAAAAAGACGGACTGATTATCAAGTAAACAAATTCAAACTTCTAATTGTGCCTCAGCGCTGGTAGTGAACTTAAATTTCAGACTACTAAAGATACCCTGTCTCAGTTTGATCTCTTTAGTTTGGATGGATGTCTCATTTTAAGTCTTTCAAAGAGTACTTCATCTTCAAGATTTCCTTGCCTTAACCCATTAACAAATAACTATTAAAAATGGGTCTTATGACATAATACAAAGTTAATAGGGCATCTATATGCCCCCTTGGTCATTTCAATTTGCTGTAGCAAAGCACTAAAACAGAATGGTGTCCTGTCATGGCATATCTTATTACGACCACTGGGCACTAACTTAACGATCACATCAACTTGACATTAATCCATTTCATCCCCCTATATGAATTTTATATGAATAGGCTATTGAAGACAAATATCCTTTGAAAACATAAAATGAGAAATTAAAACTTTGGAGTACCAAATTGAGCCAAAGTGTACTTTTTAAAGACTGCATATCAACTCACACAATTTTAAATAACCACCATCTGGTACATCTAAAAATGGTACCTTCATTGGTCCAAGCAATCCATTTAAGCCTCCAAGAAGAAATCTTGTGGTGACAGCCATCCAAAAACTTGTGCTAAGGCCAAATAGAGTGTTGAACACAACGCTGCAGTCAAATAAGAAGTATTATCAGTATTGAATACTTTATCTCAAGGCTTAAAAGAAAGCATCCAAATCAGTGAAAGGCTTGCTTACACTGCAATTATTCCCAAAACTGCAACAGGCTTTCGACCATATTGATCAGCCACCATTCCCCATGGTACAGATGTCAATCCTCTGCCAAACATGAATGCAGATCCTACAACATATTTCATTGGGTACCAGTAATTTAATTTGGAAGTCTATAAATTGTACTCATACACACCAATGGAATGGAAGGACTAAAAGGAACCTTACCCACATAACCAGCATAGGAACTTATATCTGCCTCTTTTTTTGCAATACCAAAATCTCTAACCTGCAAGTAAACACTTAATAATAGATCATATTACAAGCTTGCATTTCTGAGGATGCTCTTACATGCTAAGAAAGTATGCAGTAATGAAGTTGAAGATTTACCAAAGGTTTTATTTCTTGAGTTATTTCATCACGAATGAGAAAGCAGAATGTAAAATAATAATGTTTCATGTTAAAGTGATTAGTCAGACTCTTTTTAAGCTTGAATTGAGATTAGTTGAAGTAATTTCATTAGAAAAGAAAATGACTTTCTACTTGCATAGGAAAACTTTTCTTCTTGTAAATAAGAAAATGAAGGAAAAAGAAGAGTGGGAGACGTAACTTTTAGACAATAAGCTCGCCTAATGTTGAAACACTAATACTGTTATAATGTGTGCTTATAGTTCTTCATTTTTTGCAAAAGAAAATACTTCAACATTGGAACAAGGACTAAATGTAGAAGTTTCTTAAACTACAGACCTACAAAATAGAACCAATTTTAAAAATATATATATTAAAGAAAATAGGATATAACTGTAAATTGTCGCTCAAATTCATTTAATAAAGTGCTTAGTATCAACCTGAATAAAATTAGTATAACCAACTCATA
>NW_026557372.1:0-23672 GCF_029017545.1 Prosopis cineraria | reverse complement strand
GGAAACAGCATACTGCAATCTCCTCTTATCTGCAACAACCATTACTAGCGGAAAATTTTCATTTTACACAAGTCAACAATGTGAGAGGATCTTGACAAATTACTGGTGGGGAAAATGAGAATAGAGAAATAGAGAAGATGAACACACACTTAACTATGAACCCAAATCTCTATAATTCCTCAGTTTTCCCCTCTTGTCACTACAAGGAATATGAGTTTGCCAACAATTGGCAAAGGTTTCAACCGGCATAAAATTGGATTCCTTAAAGGGTGAAACTGAGGCTATAGGCTAGTATGATACAAAATGGAAAAGGGAAAGGGAAAAACTCTACCATAAACATGGAAAACTTTATTTCCAACAAAGTCACTTTGCCATCTAACAAATACAATAAAAACACTTCCTCACTTTTTCCCATTTTCCAAATAACTTTTCCATGTACCAACCACCACATGCACTCTAAATTTTATAGGGAAAACCAGAAAGGAGTAATTTTTCAATATTAAAAACATGTTAGAGATTATGGCATCCTCAATACCTTAATTTAATTGTTGCTTAAATATCAGTCCTTCCTCCAAGGTGCAATTTTTAAACCCAAAAAAAAAACATGCAAACAATTGCAGGGCTATAAAACTATCATAATTTGAATAATTTACAGCATTATAAAAATAACAGACATGTCAATTTGACCAAATTCGGAGCAATATTTTAAGACAGAACAAAACATCATTTGTGCTTGTGAAATTGCCATACTTCTTTTTTTTTTTTTTTTTTTTGAAGAAGAAGTGAACACATTTTTGGCCAACTAATAATGCACACATGCTTTGACTTCAAAACTTTCAGCTGCTTGTCCAAACTCCACTCCAGCACATTGATTAGATGTATCGATATAAGACTTATTCTCTGCTAACGTACCGTTCTTATTTGTTAGATATTCTTCAAAAAATTCTCATATATAAAATTTCAAGTGATTAAAAAGAGAAAATTGTAGCTAGAAATCAATTGTGCGTGTCTGTTTAGGCTTAGCAAAATTGAAGAGAAATAAAAAAAAAGAAATATTTAAAAATTACCTGGAATTGAGCACAACAAACCCTGCAATGCTCGCGACTTCACGGAGAGCTGTTCTCCACCTCAACACTTCTTCTTCTGTGAGTGAACTTCGTTGTATTAAATCTCGAAATGCTTCTTCAAAACCAGATATTTGATTACGAACTTCGGATGGACCCACCCCATAGAACACAGGCAGAACAACTCGACCCTGTGCCCTGTGAAGCTCCATGATTTGTGAGAGCTCGTTAAGGCACCATCTAGAACCAGCATATTCTTTGGAGAAGATAATGATTGAAATTGTGGAAAGTTCAATTCCTCGTGACAATTCACTTGAGAGAGGATTCCCTCTGGGAAGGACCGCATCATCTTTGAAAACATGAATTCCAGCGCTCGATAGAGAGTAGAGATGTGAGGTGAAAGTCGCTCTAGTGTCTTCGCCTCTAAAGCTCAAAAACACGTCATACCGAGCCCTACCAGATGAACCACTTAAGGGGCAAAATCAGATTAACGCTCCTCCCAAATTATAAAATGCTTTGAAAAAAAATTTAACATTTTAAAATATAAAATACTTTAAAAATAAATTTTTATTAATAATATTTTTTAATATTAACCTCTCATATATATCTTTTTTTAATATTTTTTATAAATGAAATATTCAATAAAAAATATTTTTAAAAGTTTATATTTTTATTTTAAAAAAGTAAAGTTGTAAAGTGTGTTTAATAAATTTTATTAATATGTATGATTTTATCAAAAAAGTGTTTTATGATTTAGAATGGAGGGAATATTAAATTTCAAGAAGTAAGTACTATAATTGCAATTTTATCCTATTGTTATTGAATAAGTTCAAAACAATGTATTCATTGATATGTTTATTACTCTCTAAGGTTTTGGCTTGATTTTGCCCCAAAAAAAAAAAAAGTGGTTTTGGTTTTATTTTAGGATTAATGTCTAGTTTTTCCTTTAAACTATTTTTGCAAACAACACTCCTAGACTTTTCTATTATAGCAAATCATCTTTAAAGTCAATAAATCTTAGCAATGTTACCCTTGACATTAAATGAGCAAATGTTGACCATTAACCTTGTGACTTAGAACTAAGTTCCTTAAAATAATTAAATCATAGTAATGTTTCTTAACGTAATTAAATCAATAATATTACTCCTAACATAAAATTTGAGTTAGCAAAGTTAATGAACAATGTTTACCCATTTAAAGTCAAGGCCACATTATTATTTTTAAAAGTTTATATTTTTATTTTAAAAAAGTAAAGTTGTAAAGTGTGTTTAATGAATTTTATTGACATGTATGATTTTACTAAAAAAATGCTTTATAATTTGAAATAGAAGGAGTATTAAATTTCAAAAAAAAATACTATAATTGCAATTTTATTCTATTGTTATTGAATAAGTTCAAAAACAATGTATTCATTATTATGTTTATTACTTTCTAAGGTTTTGGCTTGATTTTGCCCCGAAAAAAAAAGTGGTTTTGGTCTTATTTTAGGATTAATGTCTAGTTTTGCCTTTGAACTATTTTCGCAACAACACTCTTAAACTTTTTTATTATAGTAATATCATCTTTAAAGTCAATAAATCTTAGCTGTTACCCTTGACATTAAATGAGCAAATGTAACCATTAACCTTGAACTTGAACTAAGTTCTTAAAAAAATAAATCTTAATGTAACTTAATTAGTTTAAATCATGTTAATTTATTACTCCTAACAAAATTAATGATTAATTTTACCCATTTAAGTCAAGGTGACATTATATATTTTTAAAAGTTTATATTTTTGTATAAATGTGTTCATTTAATCAATTTATTGGCATGTATGATTTTGCCAAAAAAATGTCTTATAATTTAAACGGATTGAGTATTAAATTTCAAAAAGTAAGTACTATAATTGCATTTTATCCTATTGTTATTGAATAAGTTCAAAACAATGTATTCATTGATATGTTTATTACTCTCTAAGGTTTTGGCTTGATTTTGCCCAAAAAAAATAAGTGGTTTTGGTTTTATTTTAGGATTAATGTCTAGTTTTTCCTTTAAGCTATTTTCGCAACAACACTCCTAAACTTTCTTGTTATAACAATATCATCTTTAAAGTCAATAAATCTTAGCAATATTACCCTTGACATTAAATGAGCAAATGTTGACCATTAACCTTGTGACTTGAAACTAAGTTCCTTAAAATAATTAAATCATATTAATGTTACTCTTAAAGTAATTAAATCATAATAATATTACTCCTAACATAAAATTATGTTAGCAAAGTTAATGATCAATGTTTACCCATTTAAAGTCAAAGCAATATTATTATGATTAAATTACTTCAAGGGTGACACTATTACACAAAAAGTTTAGGACAGTCAATGTTCCTACGAAATTAGTTCAATGGCAAAAATGGATATTAACTCTTGATTTACAATTACATATTCATGATTAGAGTACTTTAGAGTTGTCTCTTATCGCTAAAGCTTTAAATTTTTTCCTATTACCTTGTAAAATTTGTGAGGAGGTTCTAATTGAGAACCCGCCTAATTTCTATATTTGGTTGACTGTAGCGTGTTTGGAGGGCTCTTGTTAGCTGTGAGAGGCCTCAAGCTCGTGTTAAATTCGAACCCAGGTTTGAATGATAATTGTTGGAGGAGGCAGTTAGGATTTTGAATTTCTTGAGGTTCTTACGAATTAATCTTGGTTTAAATAATATCTATAATTTTTTTTTTTTTGGAGATTCTAGAGCATCTAATCGATGTAGAATATTTGTTTGGTGGACTGGAGGATTTCTAGAGTAAATTAATGCATGGAAATGAATTAAATGGAATATAGAGGATTGATTGAGTGAAGAAACAATAAGGAATGAGACTGATAATGGTGATCAACATAATTGGAGAAATTATAATTAGAACTTCTATTAATCGTCCCTTTAAATATATTATTATTGATGAACCCCATGCGGATTGAGTAGATTAATTTTGTTGCATTGTCATGGGCGAGTGGAGACCACAAATTGACTTGTATAAGTTAGGGAAGAGGTAACTACGTCTACCTTACCATGCATGCCTGGCATTCTGGTTTGATCTTTTTTATAGTGCATTAGTATTATGCAATATGTATGTATGTATTTTACATTTAGACATATAACCTAACCACTTGATTGATTTCGTTTTGTGAACTAGTTTTGTTAAGTGAGAATTTTGCCTCTTCAATAATGATCTGGAGTTTAGAACTGAAAAACTAATGCATGTTAATTGAAAAAGATTTATCATGATTCAATCACGTAAATGGGCTATGATGTTGAATTGTTGTTGAATGGGACTGAGTTGTTGGATGTAGTGAATATATGTTGATTATTTTTGCCATATGCTATGCCACTGCTACGTGCCTAACGGTTGGCCATTCTTAAAGCCTTGATATCTCTTTTTCCTTTGGCCAAGATTGTAAGGAGCTCTTGGCACACATAACACCTCTATGAAAGGTTTGAAAAGAGAAAAAACAAATGGACGGCTTAGTGGTAACTGGCAAGTTTTTTGTTTCTAGTCAGGCTACATATCTCCATTAGCAAGGTTGGAAAAGTTTAGTCATATAGATGGGTCTTGTTATTATAACTTATTAGTTACAAGTGATAAGGAAGAAATGATGAAAGATTTATGTAAGATAGTATTTGGATTAAATTTAATTTAAAATCTTAGATTTCAAATCTCAAATTTAAAATCCATGTATTTTAAATTCATATACACACAAGTAAATCTAAATCCATAAATTTTAAAATGCCCAAACGAGATTTGACTTAAATTCATATTCATATGTATCTAAATATAACAATATATATTTGAGTAATGACTTTTGTGAACTGGAAAGCATGAGTTACATAATTTTGAATTGTTAATTTCACTTAATTAACTCTAAACCACCCTTTATGTTTGTGTAAATAAGACTCTAATTATTTGAACCACGTGTCTCATTATTGTGGCTTAAACAATTTCAAGTGACTCAAATTTCAAAGAATCGATTATTTTGGCTAAAATCATGGTTTGGGAAAAACACAACCAACACCCACACCTCCATTTCTACATAATCAATTATTTACGATATAATCACATTTTACTTGAAGTTGGCAGCACTTGCTTATCAATTTTAATTTTTACAATTACCAGTATTTATTGTTTGTCGGAATGTTGACTCACCAAATATACCCCTCTCGAATGCCCCTTGCTTATATCCTCTCTCTATTGTCATTGGTGTTTCTGTGTGCTCCTGCCTCACTGCACCTCCACCTCTCTCCTCCCTTACCAAGTTATATATATTTTTTCCACAAATTAAGTTATTAATATACCTTAAAATATAATTTAAATTTGTAATTAATTAGTATATAATTGTATGTTAAGTAATTATATAAATATTAAATGGATCGCTATTATATTTTTAATCAAATATATAATTTAAATGATATATTTTACTTCTTAAATAACATTTAACAAATTTAATAATATTAGATATAAATTTATTACTAATTTAATTTTTAAAAACAATTTTTTTATAGTAATTTGTACAGTTAAAATAATTTTAATTAAATTATTAAACATCTTTAATTTTTTAAAATTATTTTAAAAAAATAATATCAAAACAGATTGTATTATAATATAATCAATTATAATTAAATAAATTATATTAATTAAATATTTTTATAATTAATTATAATCAACTGAAATTCAAATACATTCTTAAAATTTTATTGCATGTAAATGAATGATTTGTAATAAATTTATGATTTAAATGTTAGATGATCAATCATTATGACTCGATTTTAATTTTTTATATTTAACTATCATAAATTTATCTTTTCATAACATTTTATATTATTCAATCTATTATAACTATATGTCTCTCTCTTTTTTAACCAAAATATGCATGAGCTTGTTTAAAAAACTTATTTTATGAACAATTTTTTATTTTTAAAAAAAAAATAAAAAATATTTGATAATATGTTTTTACAAAAATCTTGGCAAAATATATTAAGTATACTCAATATACTTGTTGTTTTAATTAACTCAAGATATGTGTATAATTTATTATTATTTATTTTATAATAAATTTTTATTATTAATGTTATTAACATATTAAAATAATTATATTTTAATGTAATTGAATAAAAATATATTAAATATATAAGGTTAAGAGAAAATACTTCGAAAGTGCCTCTAACCAAATCTGACCAAATCATTATTTTTTTTTAAAATATTTTTATTAATAATAACTTTATATTTATTGTAAGATGTTTAATAAAGATAAAGTTAATTGAAAAGTAGGTAATTATTTTATTAGAAGTAAAATTTAATTAAAAATATATTATATTTTTTTATTTCTAATTAAATCAAGACATAAGTGTAATCTATGATCATTTATTTTATAATAAATTTTTATTATTAATATTATTAATATATTAAAATAATTATATTTTAATGTGGTTGAATAAAAGTATATTAAATATATAATGTTAAGATTAAATACCTTATAATTGCCTCCCCCCAACGCCATACATCATGATCCTCATCCGAAGCAGCACCAGTACCGAAAAAAGTCCATCCTTTTGTCATCGGAGACTGCGACCGTTTCAACCTTTATGCCCGCAAATGAGAGTGGGGGGTTTATACAATCATCAACCAATCGAATCTAATTTCAAAATACATATTTCAATCATCTGAAAAGAGCAAATTACATTTTGCCTTGTTAAACTTGAAAATACATATTTCAATCATCTTACTTTTACTTGACTTCAAAACTTGAAAAGAGCAAATTACATTTTGCCTTGTTAAACTGAAAACTCTGTCATAGAAATCACCGATTCCTCTATTATTTTCCAGAAGAATCGGTGATATATGCTCTCCTTTCTCCGATGAATTTTAAAATAAGAAAAACCAAAGAATCCGTTGAAATTAAAACAGCGTCGTTTCGTTAAAACTCAACAAGTGATCGATCAAAGACTGGATCAGGAACAGATCAAATAGAAAGATGAAAGCAGATTAGTTGTTTAGGGTCAGATCGAGATTAGATGGGAAGTTACCTGTCAAGCTGGGGTGATCGATGAGAGATTGATCTTATTTATCTATCGCATCGATCAGAATAAGATTGAGAGATACGAGGCTTTTGCTGCTTTTAAATCTCGCTCCATGAGAATTTTCCGGAGAAATGAGGATGTGAATCATGTGATGAAGGCTCTAGTGAAAGTATTCACGAAGCTGCCCAGGAAAGTAAAGCTAAAGCGTTTAAACTTTAAAGGCTTTTCTTTTTTCACAAGAAAGTCTTGTACGTTTGGAACGGGAGTCAGTCAATTAACACAGGGGAACGGCCATGATAAGAAATCTGAACCGTCGAGATTCTGAATGGTTCAGATTAACAATTTTTACTTTTATTTTTATTTCATAATCATTAAAATAAAAATTATAAAAAATATTAAATCTATTTTATTATCAATTTGAATCATATATACTTAATCTTATAGTTCAATTCAATATTAAAATTTTTAAAAATTTTAGAAATTAATTATCTAGAATTGCTCTGGGTAGTCTTTTTTTAAAATTTTTAACTCACAATTATTTTGAAGTTTTAATTTAGATATTATCTTTCTTTTAGGGATTTAGGATTTTAAATTAACATGTTATTGAATTAATTAAAAAATTAGTATTGATTGTTAAAATTAGTAATGATAAGTACCTTTATTATCTTCAAACTAAAGTAAGTTAGATTATATGACTTGTACTTTAATGCTACAGGCAAGTTTTTTTGGATGCGATAAAGCACTATAGCCTTGATGAGAAAGAAAATAAGTTGAAATTGAAAATTCAAAATGAAAAAAATATAAAAATATTAATTAAAATAAACAAACAAATTAAATAATTTCATCATGTTTGATCTATTATCCAGCTGCACATTAGTAGAATTCAGGTAGTAAAACCTTGTAGTTTTAACAGCACCCGACATAATCCGAATCAACATCTAGTGGCTCCTAAAACAATTTGAAAGCATATGTCATAAAATTTAGAATGACAAGATAAATTAAATTCATTAGAATACCACTAAACTCACCCTTGTATATAAAGTACTAGAAATAACATCTCCGCAATATACAACCCGTACACAATTTCAATCACTATAAAATTTCATATACAGCTCAACCATTAATCAAAAAATCAAATGATAAAAAATTTTCAATCAAACTAGTTGAATGTTGTTCAAACAAAAATACAAAAAAAAAAAGAATATAGATTTAGATAAAAATAAAAATTAAATATAACTCTCATCTAATCATATATTATTAGTTTAACAAGCATTTTTAAGTTATCCAGGTTGAATCATTTCAGATAAAGAGATTCAAAGGAAATGAGAAGAAGAGAAAACACAACAATTACATAATGATGCATGAACACCTAATGGAGGAGAGGAGCAGACCCATAAAGTTGATGACTAAAGATGAGTGCTCACGGTGTTTCAAAACACAGCAAAACAATGGTGAAGGTTGTCAGTGGTGAAGAAATGGGAGAGGAAGAGAAGAGATATGAGGAGACAATGAACACAAAAAATGAATGTTTGATTTGAGGGTGGGGGTCTGATATAAAAGGTATATTGGATAGTTAACATTTTAACCTTCCAATATAAGAGATATAATTAGACAATTATTAATAATAATCATGTAATATATTTTTTTATTTTAAGAATTTTCAAATATTTGAAATATTCAAACATATATTGAATGGTAGATATATTAAACAGTTATTAATAGAATCATTCAATAAGTATAAATATTGGACGGTTAATATTATAACAATCTAATAAGACCTGTCATTTATTCTTCATTCTGTAGTAGTGCAATAGATTATTTTGAGCATCTTTCATCCAATATCATTACTTCTTGTGATGGACTACCATTACTTCACAAGTTATTGGCTCTCTTCTATATAATAGGACACCGCAAGAGTGGCGAGGTGTACTGCATGAATTGGATACAATTCCTTATAAAGGTGATATAGAAAAAAAGCTCCACATTAGCATTAAATTTTTAACTAATTCTGAGAAAGATTTGTGCTTTAATATAGCTTGTTTCTGTGTGGGTCAGAGTAAAACCTATGTCACACAGTTGTTAAAAGGCTCATGATTTCCCTTAGAAATAGGAATGCCTGTACTCATTAAGCATTACCTTGTAAAGGTCAAGAATGACAAGCTTTATGTTCATGATTAGCTGCGGCAACAAGTAAGAAGCCGTCCTGAGAAGCCAAAGCTGAAATATAGTTATGATGTATTCTTATGTTTTAGAGGTGATAATACACGTAAATCACGTAAATCCTTTGCTACTCATCTTTGATATGCTATAAAGCAAGTAGGTATTGACATGTACATGGATGAAGAATGAATTGAAATAGGAGGAAATATTTCATCTTCACTGCTCCAAGCAATCAAAAGTTCCAAAATTTCAATAGTTATATTATCAAAGACTGATGCTGGCTCTAGTTGGTGTTTGCAAGAATTAAGCAAAATCACCAGATCTGAGGTTGCCGGTGCCGGAGCTACTCCTTGTCGATTGTCCTTTTGTCTCATTCCTTGCCTTCCTTGCTATCGTGCTTTGAGCTTTCTTCTTGTTCTTCATCATCTGATGCTCTGCATTTTTCTATGTTCGTTATCCGTTAGTTTCGCCATCCATGAAGAGTTGCATTTGTTGATCATGGTCCTTAAATAGTAGAATACTGCATCAAATTGTTCTGTAATGTGGAGAAACCACTTCTAAGTAGGGAATGCTGGATGCAAGATCGGAAGGTGAAGATCTCGGTGCTTCAATGTAGAGATCTTAGTGCTTCAACCGAGGTGGAGATTGACTGAGGTTAGGTCCCGGATGTAGAGCTCCGGAGGTGAAGTAGAGGAAGGTGAAGTAGATCTAGAGGTGCAGCTCAGGAGGTCACGGGAGGAGCAAAATACCATGCACAGCAAGATAAAATAATCAGACAGCCTCGTGGATAGATAGATAAGAGGAGAGAGAAAGCATAAAAAATTTAACACATCATTAATGCTTCCAACGACTTCTAACATTAACGCTGATGCTAAACCCACGTCGGGTCGTTTGGATTTCAGTTGGGTATAATAGATTATGAAAATAATTGATTAAGTGGTAGATTTTAATCATAATTGATTATGTTATAACGTAATCTGTTTGGATACTGTTTTTTTTAAAATTGATTTTAACAGAATTGAAGATATTTGGATAATTTAATCAAAATTAATTTTTAACTATATAATTTAATTTTTAAATATCAAATATTAATTTTTTAAATATATAAACTTTAAATTTTATTAAGGAAAAAAAAAAGAAAAAGAGAGAGTTTAATTTTATTTTTATTAAATTATGTGCTTTCTTTGTAATTTTTTTCTAGGCCTGTTTTTGTAATTTTCCCCAACGTTTTTGACAAACTTTTGGCAAAAAGCGGACGAAGGGAGCTTCGGGAAAAACGCGCGTTTTGGCCCAGAATCGATTTTTGATCATTTTCGACTGTTTGGATAGATTGACAGAAAAAATCGATTTTGGATCCAAAACGCGCGTTTTCTCCTTATCCAAACGGGCACGTCTTTGGGCTTCCAAAAAAATGCTCGGTTATGGCTAATTGAGATTGAAATTTTTTTCCTAATCCAAACAACACAAAATGAGCTTTTTATATCCTAACTTTAGTTTGACTGATTCTAACTAAAGTTGAAAGTTAATCTAAAATGCACTTAGTCCCTTTCGTGAGGTCAGAATTGCGTGCAGTGCATTCCTTGCCTTTTTTTTTTTATTTAAAAGCAATTATCAATAACACCCATTTACCCACCTATATTTACATTTTTTTCCTTTAAAAAAAAAAAAACACTGGTGCACCCACTTATCCTTTCCGTTATGTTGGTTCTGACACTCCTTATTATAACATCCTAATTTTTAGATAAAAAAAATTTATGAAATTTAAGTTTTTTTTAAATGATGATAATAATAGGAATTTATATTATTTGAGGTTATTTGAAAATAATAATATGGGTAGGCATTTAATTATGAATTAAAAACTTAATTTTAAAATTATATAAGAAATATTTTGTTAAGATATAATTTTAAGATTTAAAAAAAATTATTATTAATGTGTGTGTGAGAGTTAAAAAAAAAAGAAAAGAAAAGAAAGTAAAAAAAAAGGGGATGGGGTTTAGTCCCACATCGGTTAGATGTGGGAATGAAAGGCACCTCCTCATGTATAAAAAGAGGAGGTGCATGGTGGAGGAAGCATAAGGAATTATTTATTGCAATTTGTGAAAATTGCAACTAAGGGCCCAAGATGCAATTTGTGAAAATTGCAAGTAATGGCCCAAATGTTTGAATAATTAAATTCAAACCTATAGTTTTTTTTAATATAATTTTAGGACCCACAATCCCATTTTTATATTATTTTTCTCTCTTCCTCTCACGTTGCTCGGCGTCTTCTTGCAAGGGAGGATTATTTTCTTTTTCTTCAGGTATGTTCTAACTTTCCTGTTTAGATTAGCATTTAAAAATTTATTTAATTACAAAATTAATTTTATAGTTATTTTCTAAATAATATTAGCTTTCTAGTGATATGATTATTTTGTAGGATAGAGTAAATATTCTGATTAAGATTTTTCTATAGGATAGTTAATCTGATGATATGATAAATTAAAAATATAGGTTAAAACTCTTAGGGATATAATAAATATTATATAATATTTTTTTGAGGTTGAAACTCATATTTAAGAATTTTTGAGTTAAAATCTAGATCTATATGATTGAATTTATGTGGAATCTGAGATGTAGGGATAAACCTATGATTATTAAATATTTATTTAAGTATGAATAGGTATTTTTGAGGTTACAGAAAGGTGATTTGAGGCTTCAGGATAATTCTAAAATTTTTAATTTATTTTTGGACGAATTTTTAGAATATAGAAGGATGAAATTGTGATACTAGAAGTGAATTGAGGATAAAAAAATAGTTTATTAGGGTACGAAAATTTTAAAAAAGAATTTGGGAAGTTAAATGAGGCATAAATCTTAAATTAGTATTAATATGGATTATAGATCTAAGACTTTCTAACTCTTTAAATTAGAGTTATTTATTTTAATGTAAAATTAATATATAGTATTGTGAAATAATTATGTAGATTATATTGACAAAGATAGTGGTGAACAAGGAGTTGTGAAGGGTAACTTGTTATTCAAGACACAAGGTAACCATTATTAATGTGTTGTGATGGGTGTGTTTGTGAATGGTTATGTGTTGTTTTGTTGTTTGGGAAAAATTATGAATTATTGAAAATAAATACTGTATATACTTGTTTGAAATTATTGCCAAGTGGGTTAAAAATTTATTTTTGTTTATCATGATGAGATATTATTGTTCGGATATATTCTTGTTTGGATATTTGAATGATGCATGACTTGTCAGGGTATTTTAATGTATGGTGTTAATGAGAATTTCTGTTCGGTTAATTATTACCACGTGGTAAGCCCTCATTGGACCCAATGAGTGGCGTGTCGCTTGGTCCAACTCACCTTTGGCCGGGTGATTTGGCGTCCGAGCATGGCGAAAGGAGGATATAAGGTGCAGTCGTGCAAAATAAATACTTGTTTGGTTTGTTTGAAAATATTGTTCGATTAAATATTTTGTGTGCCCACTTAGCAATCGCATGATTAGTTACATCCGCATACATCATTACATATTAATTTTTGGTTACTGGAACTTTTAAGTCTCATTCCCCGTGGTTAACATTTTTACAGGAGCGAGTCCGGTCGAGAAAGCACCAGAGGTGTAACTATGGTGTATGAGACACCATCTTTTATGTTGCTTCTTATTTTGGATTATACAATGTATCTTGCGCCAACTTAGGACATATCTTCTTTGTGAAGCATGTAAACTCTAATCCTTTTTATTAAAAGTATTTATATGACCAAGAGGATTATGTCTGTCCCTCTTGATTCATGACCTGAATTAAATATCATGCCATGAGGATCCTGTCTGTCCCTCATGGTTCTAATTAGGGGTGTTCACGGGACGGGACGGGACCGGAACACCCTCGTCCTGTGGCCCGTCCCGAAAAATGATCGGGACTCAAAATTTGTCCCATGTCCTGTCCCGTCCCGGAAGTTGTCCTGTCCCGAAAGGAGTCGGGACGGGATCGGGATGGGACCGGGACGTCCCGAATGCACATCAACAAGATTATTACAATCTTCCAACTTATTAATTGACAAGAATAAGCATATGTTACATTAATTAGAACCCCAAAAAATTTTAATGCAAATTTCATTATGAATATGATTAATCATAGAAGTAATGACAGACTAGAAGAATTAAACCATATAAATTAAATTTTGTTCACAACTCAACACCCAGATCTTTTTCTTTGAAAATATTTCTTAACAATGTCCTACTTTTATGGGAGATTTGGAGAGAAAAAAATTACCTCATACTGCTTCCATTTGAACGGCACTTGAATTCTTCCCATATTCTCCATCACTTCAAATTCCTTCCCTGCAAAATCATATTGAAATAAAAAGATTCAGTCTTGTTATTTGCCTAAAGTATTCCTATAATTAATTTATCATTAATTGTAGAACTGAAATTACTGTAAAAACACATTAAAGTTTTGAGAAAGAAGCTACTTTTAGCGTGCCCCTGCAATTTATAAGTGGCAAAGAAAGATTGCCTCTACTTTTAGCGTGCCCCTGTAGTTCATAACCCTGATACTTAAAAATTGCTATGGTAAAGAAAGAAACAAATTAGAGGAAACAAATTTATTGTAAGCAAAGCTATACTATGTCAAGGTATTAAACCTGCCACTTTTTCTTGACCTTCTTCATACAATGTAGTCTCAATTAGTGATGCCGCCATCTTCCCCATAAGAATATGCTTAGTCATGTAGAAAAAAAATTCAAGAAAAAGAATGCTTTTGGAAATACCAAGATTTCCTACTAAAAGAAAAAAAACCAATAACAGAAAATCAAATTAAATCAAGTCTAAGAAGAACATTTCAGCAGCAACATTCAAAAGACAAACAACAATAACAATTCAACAAATACAGCTCAACAAAGACAAGTAACTTCCAAGTGATAAGTGCAACAACAAGTCAAGAATCAACAATTTAATCCCCAAGGATAACTTCAACTTTGAGTCATTGCTCTTCCTCTTCAACTGAGATATTTGAAGCCAATGATTCTTCTGAAAATAAAACAATAAACACAATATAAACAAAAATTATTAAATATAGATAAACGAAAAGTTAAATCATATTAAAAGAAATAATCAATTATAAAAAATGATATTACCTTCCACAGCTTGCTCTGTATCGTTAAAATCATCAACGTCAACACCCTTCAATTTTGCAGTTGATGGAGATAGCCAGTTTTGGGCACAAATTAGTGCCTCGACCATCTTTGGAGATAGGGAGCTCCTAGAATCATCAATTACACGACCTCCTATGCTAAATGTAGATTCTGAAGACACAGTGGAAACAGGCATGGCCAATACATCACGTGCAATCAATGAAAGGACTTTATATTTAGCCGAATTCAATTTCCACCACGTTAAAATGTCAAAATTTGGATCAAGTGCTTCAGCTAACTCATCATGCAAATACTTGTCCACCTCTGCATACTTATCTGCTTGAATCTCAGTCTCTTTTTGGGCGAGAAATCTTTGAAATGAAGCCCTAGACCTAGAACTTAAGAAAGTTAAAGGCCTACGATCTGATCCAAGTGATTGAGTCAAACTACTTTCACTTGCTCCTTGTGTCTGACTTTGACTCTGACTTTGAGTCTGAGATGTGTCAACCCCACTTGAATAATGATCATACAAACGATATAAGACATCTGAGACCTTTTTTGTCATAGCTTCACGTTGTGTAGCCTCAGGAAACATATCCTCAAAAGCAAACTGCAAATATTTCATTTTATACCTTGGGTCAAGTACCACTGCTACCACAAGCAAAAGATTAAGTTTCTCTAAGTTCCCCTAATACTTATTATACTTAGTCAACATGCTCTTAGCCATACCACAAAGCAAGGAATCATGATTGTTTGCACTTTCATATAAAACTGCAAAGACATCAACTATCTGTTGAAAGCAAACATTTGAGGTCACATAAAGTGATCCTGAAAATTGCAAAGTAATATCATAGAACACCTTTAAAAAGATTACAAAATCTTTTGCATCCTTCCAATCATTTTCATTAGGGGGACCAATCAAATTTTTATCTAAGAAGAAGTTTCTATAATCATTATCTTGCTGCTCCATCCTCTCAAAAACGCTGTAAAATTTAATTGCACTCTCTAACATTATGTAAGTTGAATTCCATCGAGTTGGACAATCCATGCTTAGTAGCCTCCTTGAATCAATTTTCATTTTTTCCACAAGCTCCTTGAATTTATGAAACCTTGATGGAGAAGATCTCACATATTTAATGGCATTCCGAATGCCTTCAATACACTTGTGCATATCCTTCACACCATCAGAAACAATCAAATTTAAGATATGCGCACAACAACGCAAGTGCAAGAACTCCCCATCACAAACTAAACCATTCCAATGCCTCAAGACCCCCTTTAAAGATGCCAAAGCAGTGTCATTAGAAGAAGCATTATCAACCGTGATTGTAAACACCTTATCAATGCTCCAAAACAGCAAGCATTTCTTAATTTCTTGAGCAATTGTTTCTCCCTTATGATTTTCAACTACACAAAAATTCAAGATTCACTTTTGATATGTCCAATGCTCATCAATCCAATGAGCAGTTAAGCACATATAACTGGCATTTTGATTGGAAGTCCAAGTATCGGTAGTGAGAGAAACACGGATTTGAGATTTTTTAAAATACCTTTTCAACTTTCTAGCTTCTTCAAGGTATAACTTGTAGCAATCTCTAGTAACTGTCGCTCTTGAAGGGACTTGAAAGCGAGGTTCTAGCCTTCTCATCATCTCTTTAAAACCATCACCTTCCACAACATTAAAAGGCATTTCATCCAATATCACAAATATAGCAATGGCTTGTCTGCAATCGAGTTGATTAAATAGATGATGGCTCAAAGTTTTAGATGACCCTAATTGAGAGCCTGATAGCAAAGACTGTGCCAACTTGTTTGCTTTGTTCGGATTTCTAGGATATCTTTTTACATGTTTTCTCATTCCATTTGTCCCATGTCTTGTAGAGTCACAACCAATTGTCATTGGGCAGTACTTACACTTAGCACGGGGTTCTCCATTAGTTTTGTCCAACGGCAACCTTTCAAAATGCGCCCAAACAGCTGATTTATGTCTCTTTCTTCTACTTTCTCCTTCATTCTTTGACTCATTTTCCTCTTCAGTATTATTAGGTGATGAAGCATTTTTTGTTTCTACATTTTCTTGAAGGGTGGGTGTAGTGGCCATTTTTTTTTGCACTGTAGATTTGGCCAACAGCAACAACAACAATTACCCTTAACTAATTAAAACGTCATATTAAATATTCAAATAGGAATGCATAAAAATCAAGGGCATTAAATTTCAATCTAAATCATGTAACCAAATACTTAAATAATCTATATGGTTAATATTTGTTTTACTTAATCCAGAGGATGCAAATAAAATTGTGCATGTAACAGGTTCGGTTGGAAGCATCACCACTTCTTGTTCTTGTTAAATAGAATTCTAACACGTAAATTAATATAATCAAGTTAATTAAAACATGGATATATATACTACATTTGTAATGAAGTATCTACTTTTGTCAATCTACAAATATAAATAGTATATACATGGGCATATATATTTCAAATATAAATAGTATTTTTCTTTACCAATAGAACCGTAAAATCTCATACACAGAACAGAAGAGGATATACATGGGCATTGATTTATCAACTCGAAATACCAAACATAAGCTCAATCATCTCATCCCTATTAATTTATTTCTCAGCATTCAACAAGACAATAAATGAGCAATAAAACGCACCAGATTTGAGGACTCCTTGCAGATCTGAGTAGAAGAGAATGATGGATTTGAGGTAGCACCAGATCTGGGTAGAAGAGAATAACCTTGCAGCTACGTCAAATAACCTTACAATAAATACCTTTTAGCTGCATCATGTGGAGGTGGAGAAGGAGGCGCGAGCATGAAGGCGAAGCTATGCGAAGGGAATAATAACACTTGTGCAGCTCTCGTCTTCGAGGTTACGAAGATGTGGAACTGGAAGACATGAACAGAGAAAGCGTTGCTGTGCGAAGGGAATAATAACAGTTCAGAAATGAGATTCAGGGAGGAATGTGTGGAGCTGTGCTGTGCGAAACCGAAATTGAAGGTTTGCTCTGCTGAGCTGTGCGATACTACGATTGATCTGCGAGACTGCGATTGCGATTGAGGGTTGGAGGCTTGGAGCTGGAGGCTGGAGCTTTGAAAGGGAGATCTAGAAAGTGGAAAGTGGAAACCGAAGTCTGGATCTGGAAAGTGGATCTGGAAACTGAAATCTATCGCATGCGTGGTGTGTCTTAGCTGTCCTGAAAATTAAAAAATGCCATTAAAAATCAGTTTAATTAAAATAAATAAATAATAGTTAAAATTAATATATATATATATATATAATTATATGCTGAATATAAACGGGACGGGACGGGATGTCCCGATGGCTGGCCCGAGTCCCGTCCCGTCCCTATTTTGGCCCTGTCCCATAAAAGTCCCGTCTCGAATTTTTTTGGGCCGGGACAGACCCGTCCCAATATGATCGGGACGAGCACGGGCCGGTACGGGTCAGTCGGGCCGGGTACATCTTGAACACCCCTAGTTCTAATTGCTTTTTGAGATATTTTAAGACCTGTGGTATATTGTATTGGATGTACCATGGTAGAAATTTTTCTACCATGATAAGGGTATGATGAGGGTTCAATGAAAAAAAATGATTTATTGAATTAATAATTTGTGAAAAATCGGTTTGTAAATTTGAAGTTGTTACATATTGGTATCAGAGCATCAGGTTTCGAGCCTATATTTTAGTAACACTTATTTAAACTTTTGTTTGAAACTATTATTTGTGTGAATTTAATATGTATTTATTATGTGTGGTGCATTGCATATAGTCGGTTGGCAATATACATTGTTATGGTGCTTTTCATTGTATGGCCATTATATAGCTAGGCTAATTTTATTATTTATATCTTGTATCCTTTAGGAGGGAAGAGAAAATGCCTGTTACTCGCGGTAACTCAGGATTCCAACATGAGCACCTGCCACCGCCACTGCCAAATGAGGAGCCTGACTTGGCGGAATTGAGAAAGCTTGTGAAAACATTAACAGACAAGGTTCAAGGATACGAACAAGAGTTGACGGAGCTAAAGAAGCAAAAGGTAACTGAAAATGGAGATAGGGCTCATGTTGAGAGTTATGTGGGGGAAGGCAGTTTCTCACATCCTGCCACTCCGAGAGATCATGAGTCTAGAAGGGAGGAAATTAAGCAGGAGGAACAGAGAGCCCCACCGACCATTACTGATGTGTGAGAAACTATTATGAAGTTTAACCCTCCTACATTTGATGGTAACCTTAAACCATTCGTGGTAGAGGAATGGGTGAAGAGACTCGAGTCCATCTTTCGAGTAGTCACATGCACCAGCAATCAGAAAGTACAAGTAGCATTAGTGCTCCTAGTGAAAGGAGCAAGAGATTGGTAGGAGACAGCAGGGCCCAGGGATGATTCTACACTCACCTGGGAGGAATTTAAGGAAAAATTATTTAGGCATTACTTTCCAGCAGAGTTAAGGTCTGAGAAGGAAGCGGAGTTCCATGCCTTTAAGCAAGGGAACCTCGATGAGGACACATTCATTGCTAAGTTTCAGGAGTTATCTAGATACTCCATGTACCTGCAGTATAGGGATGATTCTGAATGGAAGGCCAAGTGGTTATTGGAGAAGGCTAGACCAGAATTAAGGGAGCAATTGGCTCATCTAGATATTCGAGATTATGACGAAATATGCATAAAACTACAAGTAGTAGCTCGTAGTAAGAAGGAGGTCGAGAGAGAGAAGAGGGGTTATTCATATAGTAGACCCCCAACCTACCCTCGACCCACCAGAGGCATTATGAAGAAAAACCATCAGGGTTCGAGTAGCTCATGGAACCAAGGAAGGCAGAAGGGTCTATTTCAAAGGGATCAAGGACAGAGGAGCTATCATAGTAGTTATCAGGGGTCACAGAGGAGCCCAACAGTATCTACCCCTGCCCCGAGTACAGCGAGCTTTCAACAGTGCACTAAATGCGGGCGTCGTCATTTCGGACAGTGCTGGGTCTGTTACATTTGTGGGAAACCCGATCACATTGTAAAGTTTTGTGGGGACAACCGGGGCTCAAATATGAAGAACCCTTCCCAACATCCTACTGTCTCTGGCCGTGTGTTTGCTCTTACTCAGGACACCATGAACTCCCCAGATGCCATTAGAGGTAACATCAAAATCCTTCATCATGATATTGTTGCATTATTTGATTCGGGTGCTATACACTCTTTTATTTTTGAAACTTGTGTAAAGAACCTTGATTTGCCTGTGTGTATTTTACCTTTTGATATGAATGTGTCTACTCCTGCGGGAGAATCTGTGAGGACTACTAAGACATGCCTTAACCTAGTGGTCGAGTTTAAAAATAGGAAAACAACTATGGACTTAATTATCCTACCACTGAGAGGTATGGATGTAATTGTGGGAATGAATTGGATGGCTGCAAATGGTGCTATCCTAGATTGTAGAGAGAGGAGTGTGTCTTTATCTTCTTTGTCGATGACCCCAGTCGAGACTCAAGATCATGTTTTCTTGTCGGCGGCGCAAGTTGATAGATGTATGAAGAAGGGTTGCCAGGCCTACATGGTTTTTCTTCTCTATCCAAACTGAGATTGATGAAGGCGTGAAGAATATCCCAATTGTCAAAGAATGCGGATGTATTTCCAGACGAGTCTCCGGTTTACCCCCAAAGCGTGAGGTAGAGTTCTCAATTGAATTGGTACTCGGTACAGGGCCAATTTCTAAGGCTCCTTATTGGATGTCCCCTTCAAGTTTAGCAGAACTGAAAAAGCAAATTGAAGAGCTACTTGAGAAGGGTTTCATCAGACTGAGTGTTTTCACCTTGGGGATCTCTAGTCCTTTTTGTAAAGGAGAAGGACGGAAGCCTCCGATTGTGCATTGATTATAAACAATTGAACAAAGTAACCATCAAGAACAAATATCCACTTTCGAGAATCAATGATTTGTTGGATCAGCTTGTGGGATCCGCAGTTTTCTCAAAGATTGACTTAAGGTCAGGGTACCACCAATTGAGAGTAAGAGCGAGGATATACCTAAGACAGCATTTCGGACGAGATATGGGCATTATGAATTCATGGTGATGCCGTTTGACTTACGAATGCTCCTGCGGTGTTCATGGATTACATGAGTAGGATCTTTCGACCCTATTTAGATAAGTTTGTAGTAGTCTTTATTGATGACATTCTTATTTATTCAAAGGATGAGGAGGCTCATGGTGAGCATTTAAGAATCGTCTTGCAAGTTTTGAGGGAAAATAAGCTTGCCAAATTAAGTAAGTGTGAATTTTGGCTCCAAGAAGTAAATTTTTTGGGCCATATTGTGTCCAGAGATGGAGTTGGGTGGATCCTAGCAAGATTGATGCAGTGATGAAGTGGGAACAGCCAAAATCTGTGACGGAGATACGAAGCTTTCTAGGTTTAGCAGGTTATTATCGTCGCTTTATTAAGGGATTTTCACAAATTGCGATGCCCTTGACTAAGCTGACTAAAAAGGATGCCCCATTTATTTGGACTGACAAATGTGAAGCTGCTTTCCAAGAATTGAAAAAGAGGTTAACCACTACTCCAGTATTGACTATTCCTGACCCTGTGGTGCCGTACACTCTGTACACTGATGCTTCTTTAAAGGGTTTAGGATGTGTTTTGATGCAAGATGACCGAGTGGTTGCCTATTCCTCTAGACAGCTGAGGCCACACGAGGAAAATTACCCTACACATGACTTGGAGTTGGCTGCAGTTGTGTTTGCTCTGAAGATATGGAGACACTACTTGTATGGATCTAAGTTTCAAATCTTCAATGACCATAAGAGCCTGAAGTATTTATTTGATCAGAAAGAGCTTAATATGAGGCAGCGACGATGGATGAATTTTTGAAGGATTATGACTTTGAATTACATTACCATCCGGGTAAGGCTAACGTGGTAGCTAACGCCTTAAGTAGGAAGACTATTCATGCTGCACATTTGATGGTTCATGAATATCATTTGTGGAACAGTTTTCATGATATTCCAGTGGATGTGATTGAACATCAAATGGCTGCACTCCAGGTAGCAGACTTTGAGAGCAAATTTTGAGAAGATCTCAGAGTCTCACAGCAGAGTGATGACTACTTGAAGAATATAAGGAAGGAAATAGTGGTAGGTAAAGCCCCAAATTTTACCATCTTTGATGACACAGTGATGAGATATAAAGGTAGAGTTTGTGTACGTAATGATCCAAGATTGAGGAATATCCTTTTAGAAGAGGCTCATAGGAGCAAATATACAATTCATCCCGGTATAACTAAAATGTACCATGATTTGAAGCGAGGTTGGTGGTGGCCAGGAATGAAGAAAGATGTAACCGAATTTGTTTCTAGATGTTTAACGTGTCAGAAGATAAAGATAAAACATCAGAAGCCAGCTGGAACACTGCAACCGTTAGATATTCCAAAGTGGAAATGGGATGATATTTTCATGGATTTCATCACTGGATTGCCAAGAACACCCTCGAGTAAGGATGCTATTTGGGTGATAGTAGATCGACTCACTAAATCGGCTCACTTTTTGGCGATCAAGTTTACCTCTACATTAGAGAAATTTACTGAGATATACATTAAGGAGATAGTTAGACTTCATGGTATACCCTCTAGAATTGTGTCAGATCGTGACCCAAGGTTCACTTCAAACTTTTGGGTGCGCTACAGAAGGCTATGGGTACCAGGCTGAGTTTTAGCACCGCATACCACCCCCAAACAGATGGACAAACAGAGAGGACGATCCAGACTTTGGAGGACATGTTGAGAGCTTGTGCCATTGAACTACCAGGTAGTTGGGATAATCATTTACCATTAGCTGAATTTGCTTATAATAACAGCTATCATTCTAGTATTGGGATGGCGCCTTATGAGGCCTTGTATGGAAGGAAGTGTAGATCGCCTTTGTGTTGGATAGAATTAAGTGAGAGGAGTATTATTGGTCCAGAAATTGTAGAGCAGACCACCCAGAAGATTGCAATAATTAAGCAAAAATTGCTAACCGCTCAGAGCCGACGGAAGAGCTATACTGATAAGAGGAGACGGCCGTTAGAGTTTGAAGTAGGAGATCATGTATTTTTTAAGGTTTCTCCAGTGACAAGTATTGGTAGATCCATTAAGGCAAAGAAATTGACACTTAGATTTATGGGCCCGTATGAGATCTTAGAGCGAATTGGATCTGCTGCATATAGAGTTGCATTACCTCCACAGATTGCAGGTATCCATAATGTGTTCCACGTATCACAGTTGAAGAAGTACAACCGGATCCCTCCCATGTTATTGAACCTGAAGAAGTAGAATTGAGGGAGAATTTGACCTTTAGATCCGAACCGAAGCGAATTGAGGACTTTAAGGACAAACAACTACGCAATAAGACCATCCGACTCGTGAAGGTGATTTGGAAGGGTGGAGCCCTAGGTGATGCTACCTGGGAGACCGAGGACAGTATGAGGCGAGATTATCCACATTTATTTGCTTAGGTACATAGTTTCTAAGCTTACCAGCATTAAATTTTGAGGACAAAATTTCTAAAAGGAGGGGAGAATTGTAACATCCTAATTTTTAGATAAAAAAATTTATGAAATTTAAGTTTTTTTTAAATGATGATAATAATAGGAATTTATATTATTTGAGGTTATTTGAAAATAATAATATGGGTAGGCATTTAATTATGAATTAAAAACTTAAGTTTAAAATTATATAAGAAATATTTTGTTAAGATATAATTTTAAGATTTAAAAAAATTATTATTAATGTGTGTGTGAGAGGTTAAAAAAAAAGAAAAGAAAGAAAGTAAAAAAAAAAGGGGATGGGGTTTAGTCCCACATCGGTTAGATGTGGGATGAAAGGCACCTCCTCATGTATAAAAAGAGGAGGTGCATGGTGGAGGAAGCATAAGGAATTATTTATTGCAATTTGTGAAAATTGCAACTAAGGGCCCAAGATGCAATTTGTGAAAATTGCAAGTAATGGCCCAAAGGTTTGAATAATTAAATTCAAACATATTTTTTTTTAATATAATTTTAGGACCCACAATCCCATTTTTATATTATTTTTCTCTCTTCCTCTCACGTTGCTCGGCGTCTTCTTGCAAGGGGGGATTATTTTCTTTTTCTTCAGGTATGTTTTCTAACTTTCCTGTTTAGATTAGCATTTAAAAATTTATTTAATTACAAAAATTAATTTTATAGTTATTTTCTAAATAATATTAGCTTTCTAGTGATATGATTATTTTGTAGGATAGAGTAAAATATTCTGATTAAGATTTTTCTATAGGATAGT
>NW_026557371.1:0-23691 GCF_029017545.1 Prosopis cineraria | reverse complement strand
TTTCTAAAGATTGAACCTTATTTTCTGCAAGAATATTATGCTTTTTCTTAACTAAGAGCTTCATTAGTTTTCTTTTTGACACAACACATTGCTCAAGTTACATAATAACATCTGCCCAATGAACTGAAAATAGTAATACCAATCTTCACAATAGAAACCAAATTAAATAGAAATTAATTTTCAAAATTCTTGCAGGAATTGAAATTGTTGAGAGGCTATCCACCATGGGATAGCAGTGAACCTGGTGACATACTTGATTGGAACCATGCACTGCCAAGCTCAACTTCAGCCAATGTTGTCACTGATTTTATGGGCACGTCGTTTCTCCTGTTTTTGCTTGGAGGTTTCTTGCTGATTCCTTTGTTGGAAGATACAGGACAATCGGAATCTCCGCTGCAATACAAACACTGGTTAGTTCATATTGCACCTAAAAGTTGCATTTATTTATGTTGAGCTATTAGTTAACTCATTCAACTTCCAACTGCCAAATTAACCAGTCAGCTTTTGCTTGGTTGGTGGATGCAATTGGGGTAAAAAGACACATTAAAAGCATTTGAAGGAATACAAGATTAAATTGAAAGAAAAAATTTGTAGAGGACTAAACTGCAAGTTCACCAAACAAAAATAGGATTCCAAAGATGAATTTTCATGTTATCATGTATTCTCATTGGTTTTGACTTTGAGGAGGATGGTGATTCCAGGGCACTGCAACATTAGCAATCTCAACAAAATTGCCACAACTACGTCCACCACCTTGCAATGCTACAACAGGCGGTGAGAATTGCAAGCAAGCTAATGGATTTCAAATGGGATTTTTTTACATGGCTCTGTACATTGTTGCTTTAGGGACTGGTGGCCTGAAGTCTTGTGTTTCTGGGTTTGGAACAGACCAGTTTGATGAGAAAGATGAGAAGGAGAAGTCTCAGATGGTCTATTTCTTCAATAGGTTCGTCTTCTTCATTAGTTTTGGAACTCTGATGGGTGTCACAGTGCTTGTGTATATAGAAGATGAAGTGGGTCGAAGCTTGGCATGCGGAATATGTTCTGCTTCTATGGTTATAGCCATTTTGGTATTCTTATCTGGAACTAAAAGATACAGATATAAGCAAGGCTTGGGAAGCCCCATTATCCCTATTTTCCAAGTCATTGTTGCTGCAATAAGGAAAAGGAAGGTCAATCTGCCATCCAATGTTGAATCTTTATTTGAGGACACCCCTGAGGCTTCAAGAATTAAGCATACAGATCAGTTCCGGTAAGGTGGACTTTTAAGTGTCACATCATTGTTTACATCATATTTGAATTATCTGCTTTTGGCTGTGGATATTAAAGAGACTGATCATGGCTATAATAATAATGCGGGCTACTATGGACGATTATTTTATGCTTATCCATTTCATAGTCTTGTATCTTTAACAAGGAAAAAATAATCCAACGACACATCATTTTAGCATTGTGTTCATAAAACAAAGAAAATCATTTTGCATACAAATCCATCCTCTAAGGATCTATGAGCATAGTTCTCACTCAACAAATTCATGTTACATCATTGTTCACTAGCATGCATAGCTCAACCAAGAAAACATCATAGAAGGTTTTAGAGGTTTCTCTCTTCTTCCTCGCCTCACTCCACTGAATCTCCCCTTTTTTTCTCCTTCGAAGCACAAGATAACTCTTAAGAACCTTGATTACTGGAAACAGTTTCTCATCCCTTGGTTAAGAATTTTGCTGAGATTAGAGGGATCTGTCTTAATGATTTCTTTTTTTCCTCGTTTCATTTTCTGCTATAGTTTCTTGGAGAAAGCAGCAATTGTGGCAGAAGGTGATTTTGAGAAGACGGTATCTGCTTCTGCTCCGAACCCTTGGAAACTATGCTCATTGACAAGGATAGAGGAGGTTAAGATGATGGTGAGTCTGCTACCAGTGTGGGCCACAACCATCATGTATTGGACCACATACGCACAGCTGATCACCTTCTCAGTTGAGCAAGCCTCCACTATGGACAGATCCATTGGGAATGTCCAGATTCCTGCAGGCTCTCTCACTGTCTTCTTTGTGCTAGCCGTACTAATCACTATCGCTGTTTATGATCGTCTCATCATGCCCCTTTGGAAAATGTGGAAAGGCAAACCGGGTAAACTTCTGTGGAGAAAATATGAAATGATAAGATATTCCAATTTGTTTGGGTACAAAAGATAAGAGAAATGGAGAGAAAGAGAGTAAAGCAACTTGGTTTACTGGTTAAAGATTGATGCTAGTCAAAACAATATATACTTGCCATGTTTAAGTCATTCATTCATTCATTTACAGACATTACATGTCACAAAAGTACTTAGCTCAACCTGCATAAATTATTGGTATTTGTCACGTCCACGTCAATTTTTACTACATACCTTACATCAAAGGTAACTGTCAGAAACCCATAACAATTTATCACAATAAGTGCGTCTATACGTTTTATGAAAATTCCGTGCACACACCATATGTACATACAACAGTTTTAATTAGCATAAGTTGGCATGTGGATCTCACATGTTCAGACCAAATCTCAGCCATGTCATATTTATTCGTGTGGTGAACATAAGAATTTGTTACGAGTTATTGGTCTTTGGTGTTATTTTGAGTGCAGTTATCACATCTAAACAATTTTCAGTGTTCTCTACATAGCTGACAGCTATGACTAAAAAGTTGACATGAAAAATCCATTGCAGAAAATTTTGAATAACAAATCCACCCTTTAAAACAGTTATAGGTAACTATATTCCACGCAACGTTGGGATACATATGTAGATGCAGTTGCATATAAATATTTTTACCATATGTACACAAACAAATTTAGAAACCAAAGCTATCTTCAACGCCTAAATGTAACAACACTATTCACAAGAGAAGTTACCTCTTTCTGTGAAATAGGTTTTACCAACCTACAGAGAATTGCAATTGGGCTAGCACTTTCAACTTGTGGAATGGCAGTTGCTGCATTATGTGAGAGAGAAAGATTGAAGGTAGCAAAAGGAGCGAGTCCAACCTTAAGAAAGCTTCCTATAAGCGTTTTCCTGCTAATTCCACAGTTCTTGTTGGTTGGTTCTGGCGAAGCCTTCGTATATGTAGGCCAACTCGACTTCTTCTTAACGCAGTCCCCAAAAGGCATGAAATCCATGAGCACGGGTCTCTTCCTGACCACCTTATCTCTCGGTTCTTTGTCAGTAGCTTCCTAGTCTCAGTTGTGAAGAAAGTGACTGGGACTAAAGGTGGAGAGGGATGGCTAGCTGATGATATAAACAATGGAAGGCTGGATTTGTTCTATGCACTGTTAACCATTCTATGCTCAATAAACTTTGCTGCATTTCTGGTGTCTACAATGTGGCACGGGCCTAAAAGATCTAAACCTGCTCCGCAAATGGCGGTAGTGGACAAGTCATTGGCAGATAGGTTATAAGGATTTTTTATGGTTAATTGTAGCCAGCCAGAAGGTTTTACAAAGTTTGGTTTGTTATTCCTAACAACGTCGAGGACTCAGCATAGATATTAGAAAATAAACCATGACTCCTCACCAAAAAGATTTTGGGTTGAGCCGCCAAAGCTGATCAAATAGAAGTACTTCCGATTCCACTGGTGAGCGAATTTCCCTATGCTCGGAGAATTCTGAATTTTGATGCAGCATGGCATGAAGAAACAAGAGATTTGATTTGCAGTTTGATATGTCATTTTGTTTGCAAACTGGGTGGGTGTTCAAGCTGGAGCTCGAATTCCTTGTCCGGTGAAATAGTAAAATAATTGTCTTACATATTTTTGTCTGTCGTGTTTGTCATTGTTTGGTTTGTTTATATAATCTGTTATTTGAGTCTCGTTCTGTAATGTTCTGGTTGAATGAATAAAGTATATTACCATCGTCCTGCTTGTTAAATCTCATGGGCACGCGCACGTGCACACATGCATGCATGTATGTTTTAGTTTGTAAGATGGTGCTAGAGCTATCGTCAAGTGTTCGAACGTTAACCCCATAGTTATACTTATTGCCAAGTGCACAAGTAGAAGAGAGGCAAAAAGGACTATATCTCTTTGTTAGTTTGACAAACTCTATCTATAATCACCATTTTTATTCTCAGAACATCGATATAAGCTTGTAATTATGCATGTCAAGTCGATCATGAGATGCTAAATATAAACAGTGATAAGAGTTTAAACCTTTCACTGGGCAACAACAAAGGCACCATATACCAAACATCAACAAGGGGCTAATAAGCAAACCTAAACGTTTGCAGACGGATGGGTGGCCAGTGATAGCTCCATTACTGTCGTTTCAAAGTTCCTCAATAGTTGCGAGGGGATAGAATTTCAAGTTCTTTTTGCCATGATAGTTGAAATTAGATCAAAGGGCTATTTCTGGCCTACATAACACCAAACTACTCAGATAGTACACAAAGTTCCAATGAGCCAAGCAAGCAAGCAAGAAGTTGAACAAAATAAGACTGTTAACCAACTGCAGGCTGTCCTGTTCTTTTTCGACGTTTTCTTCTCAAATTTCGTAATAATATAGATCCACGCTTGTAAAATGAATTCAACATGCAGCAATGTGAACAGCAGTTCTGAAAAGCTCAATTATATCAGACCAGAACCTAGAGAGTAGAGACTAAAGTTATATACATTGCTCTAAAATTCCACATATTGAAATTTCTTCGACATTGAAAATGCATTTTAGTCCAAGAAACGGAAACGGATTTCAGGTGACCAGGAGTTTAATAATATGACTTCTTCAACAATCATACATTAACATGTATGAATCAATCTTCCAGACTTCCACTTAAGGCAACAAATATATGCTACCTGGCTCTAGATAGCAGAGCCAATTCCATTGCCAAGGGTGAAATTGTAGTGAAAGTGGGAGGCATAAACATAAACATAGAGAATTACATATCAATTATAATAGATTTTAGTAATCGTTCACAGGGTTTTCTCCAAAATAAGGTACATGGGTAATATTTAATTCATCCTCTAGTCATCTAGGTGAACTGGAAATACAAGGGGCAAATGCCGATCGTAACCCGTCGCGCATCATCTCAGCTAAGACCTACATACATCGAAAGAAATTATAAAGGGATAGTAACATAAAAACCACACCCGTATACCACAAACCCAAAAACGCAGCCAGCCTCTTCCAACTTCAATCAAGGAATCATAATTATAAATCTCTTAGAGAATCCAAAAAAAAAAAAAATTAGATCCGCAGTTACTTCAATTCTGGTTCTCGTTCTTTTCCGGTGTTTCCTGCTTTCTCTCTCTTCTAACAATCTTCCAGCCTCCTCATCAGCTTGCTGAGCCTTCTTCTGTGCCTCCGAGGCCTTGAGAGCCTGCAACTTGGAATGGTTATAGTATGCAACCCCCAAAAACGCCAGTCCATATCCAATTAAATTGACGGGTGTGACTGTGTCTTTTATCACAGACCAGGAGAATGCAATCAACAACCAATCCTTCACCACTCCAGCAACGTTCATGGTCAAAGCCGAAGTCTTCCCGACAAGTAAAAACACCGCAAGATTCAAAGCAAAAGCACAAAACGCATTTGTCCCGAAGATTTTGAAGTCCAGATGAAAACTTGAGTGATCCCTCAAAGACGGGTACTCCACGAGGAACCAAGGGATGGACAAGAACACCAAACAACACGGGGCGACATAGTAAAGTGAGGTGATGGGTTTAGTGAAATACCCTTGGAATTCAGCAAAATCTGGATCAAAACCAGCCTGGTGGCTTCGAATGCAACCGCCAAAAGCTGCAGAGTAACACCCCACGCATCGAATTTAGCTTCACCGTACGCGGCAATCGCAACCCCAAGAGAAATCGAGATCATGTTAGCCATAGTTTCACTCTTGAAACCCTCCTCTTAAACAAAACCCCAATTGAATAAACAGCGACGGGCATAAGAGCTTTAAGCATTTGAATAAAGGATACGGAAAGGTATATATATGCGGAATTGGAAAACCATAGGGAAAGGGAGTAGAGTGCACCGATGGGCACGACGGACTTGAGGTAGAGCTCGCGGGACATTGAGACGGGCTCAACGAGCTTCAAGACGCGAACGAGGAGATAAGCGATGGAGGAGCAGAAGGCCATGTGGATCATGGTGAGGGAGATCGGGAAGGGCCAATTGTACATCTTGCGGTCGAGGATGTACTTGTTGTAGACGATGACGGTGAAGCTGAGGAAGATCCATATTGCAACATAGGTGTAGGAGAGGATGACTTTCTTAACAACCCCATCGGAGACGGCCATTTTTGTCGATGGAAGACCCAACCCGTACCTGAACCCTAACTCAGATGAGAAAGCAAGGGTTTTGGAGAGAGAGAGAGAGAGAGAAGGATGGGGCTCACCGTTCACATAGATCTCAGGAGTAGATCATTCAGTTTGAAATGGGGTGTTTTGAAAAGAAGACGAATACGACAAAGTGAGAGGTAGAGTCTAAAGATGAATGTGTAACTGGGAGTTTCAGCTTCTTGAGTGGAAAGTCAACAACTCTGAGCAATTCAACTTTGGTCGACACTCGGTGCGTCCATGATCCAACAACCTAAGAGATAGGATGCAGCGACTTGGATCCCCGTGATTGGTTGCTGCATTCCGAACTTAATTACTAATAAAAACGGTTAAACTTAGGCAATGTCTAATCAGTAAATAAATATATATTCGGTGTGAAAACAATTGTACACTATTTCTAAAGTCATAGAACTCCAACAAAAGATATCTTCCATTTGAATCAACCAATGTCCCATGTTCAGCTGAATTTGACCACCAAGCACCGGAGATCTTCCATTTCTGTTTTCTTGACTTTAATGAATGGAATTACGGGTCTTATAAGTAACGTGTGCCATTATTAACGCCGAAATGGAAGGAGCCCCCAATCTTCTACATGTTCATGTACTTCAATAAATACAGGGCGAAGAACTCCACAACTATTAAAAAATAATACTCCCCTAAATTCAGATTAAAAAATATTTTTAAATAAAATTTCACATATCAATAAAATTAATAAATACACTTAATAATCTTACCTTTATACAGTAAAAATATATTTTTTAAAAATACTTCTTAATATATTGAAAAGAAATAATGATGAATATTAAATAAAAATAAATACTATTATATAAGTTTATTAATGAAATGTTAATATTATCAAAGTGTCTTGTATTTTATAATTTTGAATCTCTCTTAAAAGTATCTTATAACTTAAAATGAATGGAGTAACTAATATTCCTATAATTATAAAAATTGTTTATCTTTAAATTTTATCCTTCTTTAAAATCAATAACCATGATAAAATTTGTCTAAAAGTTACAACTTAGTGCAATTAAGGAGGGATAATTTTTTAAAAAATAATTGTTATTCTCTCTATCTTAATTTATAAGGAACTTTTAAATAATATTATATATATATATTAATAAAATTTATTAAATGCACTTTACAATTTTTTTTTAAGATAGAAATATAAATTTTTAAAAATATTTTAAATTTAATATTTCTTTTGTAAAAGAATATGATAGAAGGAGGGGGGGAGAAAGAGAATAATGAAAAAATAATATTAAAAAAATATTATTAATAAAATATTATTTTTATTATAGTGTCTTATATTTTATAATATCAAATCTCTTAAAAAAATTTTAAATTAGGATGGGGTACTATATTTTTATTTTATATTTAGAAGTGACTGAGGTTTTAAAATGTTGTCATGTAATTAGCACCGAAATACGTAATGTCACTGGCTTGAATTTTATGCACGGCTAGTTGCAACTTCCTTTGGACCTTTTCTACTTTTTTTTTATTGTTTTAAATTTGGACGTTTACTTTAAAGTAAATTTTATTTTCCTAACATGTGAAATAATACTTACTCTGGAAAAAATACAATTAAAATGCAATTAAAAATAATAAAAAGCAAGAAAAGTCTCTTTTTCCATTGCATACAAGTATCATTCTATTCAAAAATATGGTTGGACATTAAGTTTATATTTGGTATATGAAAAAAAATTTTCTAAAAAAGAAGTGAGAAATGTATCTAAAAAGAAAGCAAGATAGATACTCCATTCGTTTAAAAATATAAGATATTTTTTAAGAAGTTAGATGTTTAAAAATATAAGGCATAGTCTTTTAAGATGTAATCATTATTTTTTTTTCAAAAGTGTCCCTATTGATATTGATTTTATATTTATTGTAGCATGTCTAATAGAAATAAATATAAAAAAATAAAGTTAGTTTAAATGGAGGGAGTATATTTTTTCGTTAGAAAATAATTTTTTCACCTACTAAACATGAATTCATCACATTGTGAAGGATCAAAGCGTCACTCCACTCAACCTCATTAATAACAAAGAAGGGTCTCATTGTTACAACTTAGGTCACAACACTAGAGAATTTTTTATAGAAAGAATTCATATAAAAAAATTAATTACCATAAGATCTATTAATTAATTTTTTTGTGAGGGATTTATATGTATTTTTTTTTATATTAAAGAAAAAGTATTGGAGACTATTGTCCATTGAGTAGAATGGGTTTAAATTGGCAATGGCATGATTGTTAGCCGTGGTGGGCATCCCGACTTGGGACCCAATACACACTTATTGTCCATTCATCAAAAGGCCTCTCATCATCCTATCATAGCCCAACACTAAAAGGCTAATCAATTTCTATTTGTTTTTCGGCCAGGAAGGGGTAGTCAATTAAAAGTTAAAAACTTTCTATAATTTATTATCTTTTCTCTTTAGTGTGTGTGTATGTAAGTATTATATTAAAAAAAATTGCAAATCTTTCCTCGAGGTATAGCTTATACTTTACTTTTAATAATGAATATTATATTTTTTGTTGTCGTAGCTCAGTTCTGTGGTAGTGTCTTACCTCAACTACCTATCTATTATAAAAATATATAATATAAAACATGTAAGAAGCCATCCCTTTTAGTTTGATAAAAACAGATAAAAGTTATTCTAATTACAAATCATATTGCATCTCATTTTAGGTTTTATGCAAATGCAAATACAAGGTCTACTGGTGTATATTATAATTGCATGTATGCTGTAAAATTTACTTTAAAAATATCAGACTAGCGATGATCAAAGTCCAAGGAAGGCAAAGCACCTTGTAATGTTAAATATAACCAAAGAGGCTTCATATGAAATGCCAAATGCGCGCTAAAATTGATTGAACATGAATGTCTAGCTATGGTTTGGATCGCTTGTTAAGTGGTGTGAAGAAAATTGTAGTACGTACACTCACTCAAAAGGATCCATATTGTCTGGTTAGATTAAAAAAAAAAAAAAAGGATCAATATTTGAGGACCTTTCGAGTATTTTGCTAGTGATTAGTCTATAAGTATTTTCATAAGTGTCTTTTGAATCTAGAGACATGTTTTGGCCCTCATAAGTCCTGAAACTCAAGTCATATAATTTTTTCTGTATAAAAAAACCCAACATTTGTCTTATGGTACTTAATATAATTTATGGAGAATAAAAAGTTGGCTAAAATACATAAAACTTTTCTGAACTTTGAAGCAGTTGTATATAATTCTCCTCACTTGCAACAATGTTATTCAACTTAAAAATTCTTCCTCCATACAACACAGCTAGAAGCCAGATAATGCAGAAGATGTATTGAATAGCTAGACAACAACACGAGATGTAACACTATTAGTTCCCTATAACATGAACTTATTTTCCCCTTATTTTATTTCGAGTGAAACCCCGCCATGTTGTTTCACTTATTTGAGATTGACAATGAATAGAATTTGGACATGCATAAGAAGAAGCCGAGATGCATTGCTTTTTCACTGGTTTTACAATTAAGAGAACTTGCAGCCCCATTACGTACCAAAAAACCAGATTGTGGAAAATATATGATAAATTATACTTGATAAAAATTATATGATAAATTATAATTTATGTACAAGTATAGTACATTATACCTAAAAATGATATGATAAATGATATGATTTATTATACTAGATAAATCATATGATATGGGAGACCCGACTATCGTCACTTTCATTATTGACTAACTCAATTTTTATGTAAATTATATGTTTATTTTAACAAGTATTGTTGAAAAATTAACAAGTAATTTACTTGCTTTTTTGGAACAATAGTTAAACAAGTCTTGTTATGATATTAACAAGTCAAGTTATGCAATTAATAAGTGTTGTTTCATAATTAACCAGTAAAGTTACATGATTAACAAGTAATACAATTTAGTTGAAGGAATCATGAATTTAATAAGTAAACTTAAGTGATTAACAAGTCTTGTTAAGATATTAATAAGTATAATTACGCGTTTAATAAGTAATGTAGTGATGTTGTGGGAGTCACGGACTTAATAAAAAAAGTTAAGTAATTGACAGGTCATGTTAAGGTATCAACAAAGTATAGTTATGTAATTAACAAATAATATAATTTTGCCATGGGAGTCATGAGATTAAAAAGGAAAGTTAACTATTTAACAAGTTCTGTTAATGTATTAATAAGTAAAGTTACGCGATTAACAAGTAACGTAATAATCAAGTGATTTGGAAATAAAGTTTTTTATATATATATATATATATATAATTTTATTCATTATATGATTGAATGAGTTCAATGGTTTAGTGGTCCATAACCTTTTGGTGAGCTAAGGGGTCATGGGTTTTACACCCACCTTGACCTCCTTTGAAAAATTAATTCTCCATAATTTTCGGTGGTGGTCTAGCTAGCGGTTGGAACTTCGGTGGGGCTTCGATCACCTGTGGTGGTGCTTTAACGATAGTAGTTGGTGATTTTTTAAATATTTGAACGAAGGGTATTTTTGCCTTTTTTACATTCAATTTGTATTCAATTTAATCCTAGAGGACTAAACTGAAGTTTTAAACTTTTTGAGAACTTACTAGAAATTATGTGTCTTTTCAAGTCCTTAACTGAAATTCTCCCTGTTTTATATGTATTTATGCATTATTTGGCGTTTTCTCTTCAATAGTCCTACGTCAAATTACTTATCAAACTCTACATCTTAATACAAATCACTAGCTACTCGTCAAGTATATCAAATAAGAGCTTGGTACTTAACTAATGAAGTGAAGGAGTAGCTGTTTAACCCTCACTTAGGGGTAAATCTTCATCTCTTCAGGTAGGTGAATATTATAGTAGGTAAAGATGAGATAATTATTTTAGATTTTATGGCTCAAATTAAACCAAAAACCAAAACCTTAAACTTCAAAGCCTTATACTTTAATCCTATTCAACTAAGGTAACAATAGTATGTGTTCCAAGTAACATGTAAGTAAGAAGAAACTTTTACATAAGATAATTCTTCAGTTCAGGTCACAAGAAAAAAATATATTGTGGTATTGAGAGAGATCAACAAAACAATCATGATAATGACTCTCATTTTTGTACCTGAGAAGCAACATTAATTGTGTACAAAACATTAACTCTCTATTTCAACATTCTACTTCAAAATAATGCCATTATTTTTATTTGATTAATATATATATATATATATATATATATATACGGAAGAGCAATGCTAATTATACTTGGGCATCAAGTTTTTGCTAGACAACAACAAAAATCAAAGTTGCTCTCTTTGGAATCTCAGTCACCTCAGACACACTTTTCCTTTTGTTTGTAGTCATTAATTAAGGTAGAGTCCATTAAGCCAACCCTTGTAAGCCTAAAAAAATTTAAGGCCAAGCCACTTCTTTAATATGTAAAATGATAAATTAGGTTTAAAAAAATCAACCCTTTTAAGCTCCAAATAAAAGGGTTGGCCCATTTATATATATATATATATATATATATTAAATTTAATATAAAAAATAAACACAACATATTAAAAGTAAAAGAATTAGAAAACTAAAAACCCTAGCTTGCCTCCTTCATAGTCCTTTGATTTCTATCATTCATGCTCCTTGCATGGTTTGAGTTGAATGGTAAATTATTATTTACTTTGAATACTTTTGCATATTTTAAATATATTGAAATTATGTTTTTGGTTTATTATCTGCTGCAAATAATGATGAAGAAGAAAGAATGTATGAAAAACTTAATATCTTTACCACTGATGAGGCTTCACAAGGAGAATAATCAAATTGTATTTATGTTAATAAAAATCATTAAGATTTAGCTAATGATACTCGCAAAGGTTAATTGTTATTAGTGTTAATTTTGTGATGTTGCTTTTTTGAAATTTGTTATTGTATATATTGTCTTAAATTTATATTTCTAGACTTAATGTTATATATAATAACTTTTTTAAATTTTAAATATATTTTTTATATTTTAAATTGAAAAATAAAAGAACTTTAGAGCTGAGGCCTTGAGGGCCGACTCTTTAGCCCTTAGGGCTAGGGCCAGGTTGGCAAAAATAGAACTTTAAAGTATAATCTAGTTTAATAAGGTTGGCCCATTTAGACTTTAGCCCTTCAAAGGTTAGGATGATCCTAATTGACAGCTCTACTTTATTAAAGCATGAATACAACCTAATAAAAAAGGCCCGCATTTAACCCATTACTAATAACATTACTGATACCTATTACCTAGAAGAAGTGTAGGGTTTAAGGTTTGCTAGATTTTTTAAACTTTGAATTCTAGATTTAAGGGATTTTTTTTATGCTTTTACATATTACTTTTTTGCTAGGAAAGACTATTATACAATTCCAAGTATTAGATTTGTAAAAGAAGTGTTCAATATGAACTTTCTCAAAGATATACAATAAGGATGGTATTTACGAATGCCGACTGAAATCAAAAGAAGATTACCTATTGCGCTTAAGTAGTGTATGATATCAACACTGTAAAATATCATAAGTATATAGCAAATGTTTTGGCAAAATGACGGTTAAAGTAATGTTAAAGATGGATGCACAGTTGGTTTGGAAGAAATTAAACTAAATTTTAAAGGTTAGTATACAACTAAATCTTGCCTCAAGGTAAATTTCAACCCTAATGCTAAATCCTCAAGTTTTCCAATCCTAAAGCTAGACATGTTTGGCTTAAACTTATTGACTAGTCCAAATCTAATACTTTCTTCTCTCTTCCCTTATAGGATTAAATTGCTTGGAAAGCTAAAAAAGAAGCAAGAAATGGAAATTCCATGAAACTCAATGGCAAAGATTACTTGGTCATGTCTGCTTGAACATTTAGAAAGAAAGATAATAATTTTTTACTTAATGGATGATGACATTGAGACACCTAAAAGATTATCTAAAAAATCCAAACAACTTAATAATGGTAAAATCTATTTTTGTTCCCAAACATTAATTTCCTTAAATCTATTTTACCTAAATTTTTATTTTTCAACTGCTAAACCAAATGGGATCCTAAGTACAAGATTTTGAGTTAGAATGTTTTTATGCCCAAAAATTATCTTTGAAAAATTATCCCTATTCGAGCTATGTGAATTTTTAAATATAGTCTAATATTCATAAAAAAACATAGTTTAATGATATCAAATATTAGAGATTCTTTAATTCTCTAAAACATATGCACACTATAAGGTTTATTGTTTAGGATTTAAGGTTTTAAGGTTTTGGGGCTTGGGGTTTTAGGATTTAGGGTTCGAGGTTTTAATTTTTAAGGGGTTTGGCATTTAGGGTTTGTGTTTTAAGGTTTAGGTTTTTAGGTTTTCGAGTTTAGGTTTTGGGCTTTGGGGTTTTTAGGTTTTGAGGTTTGTGGTTTTAGTGTTTAGGGTTTGGGGTTTGGGTTTAAGGGGTTTTGGGGTTTAGGATTTTAAAGTTTACGGCTTGGGTTTTAGAGTTTTAGGGTTTGGGATTTGGAGTTTGGGGTTTTAGGTTTTAAGGGGTTTAACACTTAAGGTTTAAGGAGTTTAGCATTCAAGGTTTGTGTTTTCAAGTTTAAGGTTTTAGGGTTTCAGGTTTAAGTTTTAAGCTTTATGGTTTTCAAGTTTTGAGGCTTGTGGTTTTAGTGTTTAGGGTATGGGGTTTAGGTTTAGTGTTTTAGGGTTTAGAGATTAGGTCTTAGGTTTAGGGTTTGGACTTTTAGGTTTTAAGGTTTAGGGGTTTTTTGGGTTTAGGGTGTAGGATTTGGGGTTTAGTATTTTAAAGTTTGTGATTTAGGGTTTTAGGGTTTAGTGTTTATGATTTAGTGTTTAGGGTTTATAGGGTTTAGCATTTAGAGATTATGGTTTAAGGGTTTGTGGTTTGGGTTTTGTAGAATTGGGGTTTGGGGTTTAAGGGTTGGGAGTTTAGGGTTTTATGATTTTAAAGATTTAGTATTTAGGGTTTATGGTTTTAGGATTTAAAGGGTTGACTAGTTAAGGTTTTAGAAATTTAGTATTTAAGGTTTGGGGTTTTTATTGTTTGAGGTTTATTGTTTAGGGTTTTGGTTTACGTTGAGGGTTTTTGCCCTTTATACAAGAAAGCTATACACTATTGATAACAAAAAAAAAAGGGGATAAAAATAATACAAAAGTAAATATTTAAAATTTTATATAGTAATGATAACAATTTTTGGTCTATTAATGCCTCAACTATCTAAAAAATATAACAAATTGATTAGCTATAATTCTACAATATAATGTTGTGTTTAATAACATTTTTTTAGCTAAATGACTTTTTAACCCTTATGTAAAAATAATATAATTATCAGTAGAGGCTTTGAAAAATAAAATTAAAAATTATGAGGGTTAATTTTAAAGTTTAAATTTGAGAAGGGTCATATGCATCTATTTCAAAGTTTGAAAGGGTTTTATACATTTTTGTCTAAAAAGTTAACTAAAAAAGAAGTAAACTAATGATAAATAGATTTCTGATTAAATTTTTTTAAAAAAAATTACTTGCGAATATTAATTTAAATAATTAAAAATTTATAAATTTATTATAATTATATATAAAACATTTAAATTTTAAATATAATTCTTCTATCATGATTGCAGTTAATGGTCAATGGAATTGCTTTCCATTACAGTAAATCTGGTTTTATTTCACTAGACGCCTGTCCGCAATCCACTTCTAATCTTAAGCCAAAAACAAAGCGCGTCTTCCTACTTTCGAGACTTGTTCTTTTTGACTCTTTAAACGTTTTTTTTTTTTTTTTGACTCTTTAAAGTTTAATCGACGGCAATCATACCTTTTGCTTACAATTCACACCTCTTTAATCAACAGTAATCATATTATATTGCCTCCACTCCTTTAGTAACAGCTACACGAACTTAAATCTGTACATCTTTTTTCTTTATACCAAATGAAACCTCAGATACAGCATCACATATTAGATTTTTTATATTATGAATGTTTAAAAATAATATATTTATTAAAATAATTTAAGTCGCTGAGTTAGATATTTCTTAAATTTACATATTTATTATTTATCTTTTAATATTTAAATGTGAGATTTTTTATATATTTTAATACTTTTTTATTATTTTTTTCTTCTTTTTTTTCATTTTTCTTCTCCCTAAGTTTGTATTTTTTTTAAGTTTTAGAGGTTTCACATCGATTCAATTTTTTATTCTTCTTCTCCTTCTTTCTTTGTTTTTTTAATCACTTGGTTTTTTCATGTTTCAGTCTTTCATTTATGATATTATATTAAATTTTTAAATATTAAAAGATAGATTATAAATATTTAAGCTTTGAAAGTATCTAATTAAGTGACTTAAATTATTTTGATAAAATATATTATCCTTAAATTTATATATTTATTATTTACTTTTTTAAATTTTAAATGTGAGATTTACTTTTTATGTTTTAATACCACAATGGAAAAAAAAAAAACAAAGAAAGAAAAGGGAAACCAAAATATACAAAATCACGCATTGCTCAGTTATTTCTGGTAATTGACATTTATGCCAAAAAAAAAAAGCTAATCCGAATTATTCACTATCCATTGAATTTGGCATATTCACACTAAAAATAAATGAAAACTTTTGTATTATGTCAATGACATGAAACGAGTTGAACGGTTGAAGTGACTATTGATTTATTCAATCTATTAAAAAATATAAGACATTTTTAAAGGATTAGATGTTAAAAATATAAAAAAATTTAATCATTCAAAATGTAATCATTGTTTTTTTTTTTAAGTGTCCATAGTAATGAATTACTTTATATTTATTATTGGGTATTTAATAAGGGGTAAATATAAAAAGATAGAGTTAGTAACACTATTAAAAATGAAGTTCAATTAAAATGTCTTATATTTTTTAACGAAAAGAATATTACTTATGAGACAATAATATTAAAAACACATCACTACAATATTTTTATTTTATGGCAATAGTTAGAAGCTGTTGTAACAGGTTGAAAAACTATTATCTATAGGCATAGGCATGAAACCTGCCCTCATTACCTGTAATTTAAGGTAATAATTTTTTATATTTTAGGCTAAAAGTCATAAAACTATTGCCTATAGGAAGACATTAGGCAACAATTTTGAAATGCTAAAGTAAGCAATAGTTTTTACTTGTTGCCTATAACATAAGTATAAGCAACACTTAAGAATTGTTATGAAAATATTAAGTAAAAAAAACATTATATATATAGATGTATAAAAGAATATAGATAAGTTATCAAACTTTGGATTTGAACCTTGATCCATTTAAAGTAATGAGATGACTTTAAGCGCTCTTCTAACATGACTTTTAATTATTATAATGTAAAACATTATATATATATATATATATAGATAATTGTTATATTAAATTTTAAATTTTTCTAATTAATAAAAAATAAATTAAGAAATTAAAAGAAATAAACAAATAAAAGAATATAGATAAGTTATCAAAAAATAAAAATAATTTTTTATTAATAGAAAAAATAATAGGCAGTGGTTTTTAAATATTGCTAAAAAAAATATTTACAAGCAACATTCATTTTTTTGTTGCCTCTTAACATAGAAAATAATTTTAAAATGTTGCAAAAAAAATGTAATTATAGGCAACAATCTTTTATATTGTTTATTTAAAAATTTTATTGTAACACTTAAAAATTATTATTTATTTTACTTTAAAAAATAATTTTTAAACGTTACTAAATATTTATTACTTAAAGTAGATATTCATAAAAATGTTGCTTATATTCATATTAGGGTAACATTTTTAGAACTGTTGTAATTAAAATTATTGTTTAAAGTAAAAAATGTTGCAGTGCATTATACACAGAAGCACTTCAATGCATGCAAAAAAAAAAAACGTAACGGAGAAATTTAAGAGAAAGTCATTAACATAAATTAATTAATTAATTAACTCTAACAGCAAGTCATTAATTAATAAAAATATAAAATACTGTATGATTACATTAATAGCATGTTTATGTACGTACCATTAACAGGAACGTGACTATGCTGACTTACTGAGTGAGAAGTCAAGTTCAAGCTCTTTTATTTTATTTTATTTTGAGCAAAAGAAAGTGCTCTTTTATTAATTATTATCACATTTCCCTCCTTTCCACTACGGGCCATAATTATAATTTCTCGTAGATTCTTCATCACTTTGCATCAACTTCTACTTTTCCTCCACCCCACATTGTCTTCCCCACATTTCATCTTCACTCTTCAGCCTCATTCTCACTCTCACTGTATCACACAGACACGCAGCCTCACTTTTTCCCCTGCCCTTGCCAATGGATCCCAACAACAAGCCACAGAAGAAGAAGTGCTTTCTCTCACTTGTTTTCTCTCTCCTCCTATCCACTTTCCTCATCTTACTCTCCGTCTCCGTCTCCTCCAACCCATCCTCTCACTTCAATCCTTCTTCTCGGAGCGTCGTTGCCCATGAAAAGCCGCGTTTCGTTGAATCCAAGCTTCGCGTGTCCCCCACGTCCGCCGACCCTGTTCCCAGAATCGCCTACTTGATATCTGGATCAATGGGAGATGGCCGGAGTCTCAAGAGGACGCTCAAGGCTCTTTACCATCCGAGAAACCAGTACGCCGTGCATTTGGACCTCGAGGCCTCCGAAGAGGAGAGGCTGGACTTGGCTAAATTCGTCAGAGACGAGCCCGTCTTCGTGAGATTCGGGAACGTGAGGATGGTAGTGAAGGCTAATTTGGTTACGTATAGAGGACCCACCATGGTCACTAACACGCTTCATGCGGCGGCTATTTTGCTCCGGGAAGGTGGAGATTGGGATTGGTTCATTAATCTCAGTGCTTCCGATTACCCGCTGGTCACTCAGGACGGTACGAATTGCTCTGCTCTGCAAAATTTTTCTTTCGTGAATTGTTGCTTTGCTTGAATTGAGGGATCACTTTCTTCTTTTTGTTTCTTGTGTGTGCGCTTTTCCTTTGGAAATTGATTCAATTCGACAGGGCTTCTTCTTTTTTTTTTTTTTTGTTTCCTTTCTCCCCTCTAAAGGTCAAGACAACACTCGATTCTGGGATTTATTGAAAATCTTGTGCTTCTGAATTTAATGCCGTTTTGTTGGGGCTTGAATCCGCCAGAATCCTGAATTACTAATTGTTTCTTTTTATTTTTTGGACAAAACATTATTACTAATTGTTTCTTAATTAATGTTTTCCAACACTTGGCTTATTAATTAATTACCTAAATGCATTAAAGATTCACCGTATAGTTGTCGGTGCACTGCTATCTCTGTCCCTTGGAACTTGGAAGCTTTGATGGTTAGCTGAGTCTTGTTTGACTCAGGTACTTCCGGTTCGCTATGGTAAGAAAGGTTTTTAAGCATGTTGAAATTTATTTGTAAAATGTTTAAATTTAAATACCTTAAATATTTAATGCTCTGACGGTTTTAAATACTCCCTCTCTCTTAAATTATAAAATATTTTTAAATAAAATTTAAATATTAATAAATTTATTAAATACACTTAACAATTTTATCTTTTTAAAATAAAAATATAAACTTTTAAAAATATCTATCATTTAATATATTAAAAAGAGAAGGGGCGAAAATTAATTATAGAAAGAGAAACAATAATATTAAAATTGATATATTTAATAAAACCTTAATCTACTCAAAATGTGTTATATTTTGAAGTGGATAAACTTATTTAAAAGTATCATATAATTTAAGATGAAAGAAATAATATAGATGGGGATAGGATAATTTTTTTTTATGCGCGCCTAACTTAAATGTTTTATAGATAAATTTCGCGGCCTTATAGTATTAATTTGAATGACTTCTTTTGCGTAACAGATCTGCTACATACACTCTCAACCATACCGAGGCATCTTAACTTCATTGAGCACACCAGTGATATTGGCTGGAAAGAGTACGTTGCTAACTCTTTTCAGATTTTGTTCACTGTATCTAATTTCTTCAAAATCACCGTGCTGTTAAAAAAAATTCAAAATGACCTGATCTTATTTACCAGTTAAAAGTTTACCATTTTCAATATAGGCATCAGAGGGCCAGGCCTATTATTATCGACCCAGGTCTTTATAGCGTTCATAAATCTGATGTATTTTGGGTGACACAGAAAAGAAGTGTGCCCACTGCTTACAAGCTGTTTACAGGTGAGAAACCTGGTCTCTGATGTCTCTCATTTTGACTCCGCACTACCCAAAAAGCAATAAAAAAGAGAACTTGATCGATTGAATTCAATTAATTGTATAAATCCAAGGACTTTGCTTCTTGATTTTGCTCAGGTTCTGCATGGATGATGCTGTCTCACCCATTTGTTGAATACTGTTTGTGGGGTTGGGATAACTTGCCAAGGATAGTCTTGATGTATTACGCCAACTTCTTATCATCACCTGAAGGATATTTCCACACAGTTATCTGCAATGCTGAGGAGTTTCGCAACACAACTGTGAACCATGATCTCCATTTTATATCATGGGACAACCCTCCAAAACAGCATCCACATTTCCTTACAGTTCATGATTACCAGAGAATGGTGAACAGCCATGCTCCTTTCGCAAGAAAATTTGGCAGGAACGTACCAGTACTAGACAAGATTGATTCTGAGCTCTTGGGCAGGAAGGCGGATGGATATGTGCCTGGTGGTTGGTTGAGACAGACAAATTCAAACATCACTAAACCAGATTATGTTGTGAGAAACACTACTGATCTTAGGCCTGGTCCTGGTGCTGAGAGGCTGAAACAGCTCATCAATGGTTTGTTATCAGCAAAGGATTTTAAGGCAAAACAGTGTCCATGAAAGCTGGGTTCGGCAAACCCTCCTTTCCATTGCTCAGAAGCAAAATGCCAAGTCATCTCTTCATCAGGTCGCTCTGGGATCATCGTCACACGGTAAGAATGATAGAACGCAACAGAAGAATGAAATGACTGTTTCTCTGCAAATACGCTTTACCGATGGCCGACTTTACTCACACACATTTGGTATACTACCACAAGTTTGGAGTTATTATGTATCAGATTGCTTCATACGATATTCAGGAATTTTTACTGGACTACTAGTACTACCAGTCATCAATAAAATTTTATTATTCTGAATAATGTCTTGATAGCAAATGAGAAATAAGAGAGTTCAATTTTTTTTTTTTTTTTCTGGTTACTGTCTTGCTGAGCCTGCAAGAAGAAGATTGGGTACCCTGTGACCGTGGGTTGCCTGGATTGCTAGCTCTATTATATTATAACGGAGAAAATAATTAAATACTACTTAAGTTAACTATATTCATTTTTTACTTTTAGTCTTTATAATTTATTTTTATAATTTCTCATTCTTTTTATTTGTTTCATGAAATTTTAGTTCGTTTAATTTTAAAAATAATCTAAAAAGATCATAAGTTAGCACAAATAATGGTAAATTTATTAAGGTTGACTTGATACTATTAAACTCATTAAATGATTAGAGAGAACAACATGATAACTTGAAATATAAAAAATGCTCAGTTCATGGGCACATAAAAATTTTAGTTAGAGATTTGTTGGATTCTCAAATAGGTTTTGTAGCTTTATATGTCCTGAAGAATCCTTAGGGATGCAAATGTAGAATTGATTTAACGGTTCTACCTCAGCAAAATTAACACTGTTCAGGCCAACTCATGGTTTTTCCGAGTATTTTCTAATTAAACTAAAACAACTAATATTTCACACAAAGAAAATAAAAATAATAAAAAAATATATGAAAATAAATTATAAAGACAAAAAATAAAACAAAATTAAAATATAGTGACCTGGATTTTTTCTATTACAACGTAATTTCCCCATTATACCTCTAAACAATAGTAGGTATGAAGCCAAGAGCCTTGTGGGTGCACATGTTCTTAAAGACAATAGAAGAATATGCCTAAAGTGATACATTGGCTCTACAATCAGGGGAGAGATTCAGTCTTCCTTCCCGTACTCTTTCTCTCCTTATTTTTTTTCTCACCATTAATTAACATTTAGACAATGTATATTCGATCTCCTATAAATAATTATTAAAATATTAAGAAATATAAATAATAAAATTCAAGCTGTTAAATTTTAATATGAATAATTAAAAATTCAGAAAAATAAAATAAAATAAAATCTTTTAAAGAGATCAAATTTAGATCGTCTAAATGATGATTTAAATTGTTAAAAATTAAATTAAAAAAAGGCGAGAAAGAGGAGAGAATCTTCCCCTACAATTATGAATTGAATAGAATTTATGGGAAAAAAGAATTAAAATTAAATAGAATTTATCTATGATATACTATGTAGTGAACATCTTTTTTAATAATAAATATTAAATAAAAAAAATAATCACAAGGTAGTCATTTTCTCTTATATTCCAAAATCATTTTTATCATCATCATCATGAAATATCAGCACATGATGAATTATTTTATCAATCAAATGATTAACTTTATGTTTATTTATCTATTTATTTTCTAAACAAGCAGTGCCCTCCATAAGTTTAAAAGGATGCTCAATATTTATCGGACACTATCAATCAACTTTTAGACAAGCACATTGGATCTCGTCCCGTCGATTAATTGAAAAAAAAAATGCTTTAATCCAAAACAATAATGATGTGAGGCCCGTCATTGCCCTTTGGCATCCTATTTCTTTCAAAAATATGTTTTTTTAAAAAAGAAAAAAGAAAACATGTTTTTAAAAATGTGATCAACAAGATGACAGGAGTCACAGGACAGCCTTTCACTCTCCTTAGTCGTTTGTATTACTGTTTTCATGAGATGGACGGGTAAGAGATTAGGGTTACAAAAAAAGTAAAATAGCATTTATTAAAAAAAAAATTGACGTTACTTTAACAGGCTCAATACTTTAAAATAATATAACTAAAATTACAGCTAAGTCAAGATAGGAAATACTGTAAAAACTCGTGAAAATATAGAACCAAAAGTTATGTTTCTCATAAATATTATTTTGTTTGTCAAAAATATTTTATATTTTTTAAATAGTTGTATATTCTAAAAATGTAAGGTATTTTTAGTCTTTTAAAATATAATTATTTTTTTTTCCTAAAAGTGCTTCTATTAATGAATGACTTTATATTTATTGTAGGGTGTTTAATAAAAATAAATATGAAAAGATATAATTAATTTAAAAATAGGTAATTAATTTATTAAAAGGTGAAATTTCATTAAAATATTTTATATTTTTAAACGGATAAAGTATTATATCTTCTAAAAAATAAAGATGAGTTTTCCCTCTTCATGAGTCGAAAATTTCCCAAAAATGAATTTGGTGGGGCAAATGAAAAAATTTAGAGGGAAAATCTACTTCCCCTCTTGAAAAGCTTATTCCCATAGTCCCATTAGACATCCTCTAAATTCACCATCTTGAGAAAAGAATCAAGCAACTTACATATTTCTGGCGCCTGTGGATGAGATTGATCACCAGCATGAAACTCTTCAACTACATTATTTACTTCTATTATGCTACATCCAGGTTTCTTTTTCATTCCTGCTTCTGATATCATCTTCCTCACCCTGCTAGCCTCTACATCCCACCCAGCTTCCTTGTATATATTGTATGACAGAACATGAGTTCCACTGTCAGCTACACCCATATCAACCAGCTTTTTCCACACTCTGTTTCCAATGTCCACGTTGTTGTAAATTCTACATGCATTTAGAAGAGCACCCCACACATTGGCATCTCCACCTGCAAGTCCACCCATCTTCTCTTCAATAAAATTCTCTGCTTCCTCCATCATGCCTGCTCTGGATAAAAGGTCAATGACACAAGCATAATGCTCTGCCCTGGGTTTAATCCCATAAACAATGTTCATTTCTTCAAAAAATTGAAGGCCTTCCTGAACCATCTTTGCATGTGTACATGCAGTAAGGACTGCCACAAAAGTAGTCTCAGAGGGCTTAGTCCCATTTATAGCCATTTGATGAAATAGTTCTAAAGATTTGCTTGCATCACCATTCAAAGCAACCCCAGAGATCATAGCATTCCAGGCTCCAGTATCCTTACACGGCATGGCCTCGAAAACAGATAAAGCTGAACCAACACATCCACATTTGGAATACATATCCACTAAAGCTGTGGCCAGTATAGGATTTGACTCCAAATTGAATCGCTTGGCATAAGAATGAACCCACAATCCTTGCACGAGTGCACCAAGATGAGCGCAAGCAGTGAGTACGGTTACAAGGATTGACTCATTTGGCTTGTTGCCTGTGTTCTGCATTTCTGAGAACAAAGCAAGCACCTCCTTGAAGTTACTAACTCGAGAGTATGCTGCCATCATTGCACTCCACGATATAACATTTCTTTCAGGCATTTGCACTCCACGATATAACATTTCTTTCAGGCATTTCATCAAACAGCTCTCTAGCGCTTTGTACATCCCCGATCTTGCCATAACCATCGA
>NW_026557370.1:0-23734 GCF_029017545.1 Prosopis cineraria | reverse complement strand
CCTTCAGCTATATTGAATAGATTATACACTTGACATTTCCACAGTTTACAAGTGTACATGTAGCTTTCATATAAGTTGGTCTGTGTTTTTTTCTACTACGTGCCAGACCTTGTGGAATTCAAGCTATTTTGGTTTAGAAAGCCCACCCCACCACAAAAAAAAAAAAAAAAAAACAAAACAAAACAAAATAAAAAACGCTTCCCTCTTATTCCTCTTCCACCTATTGGCCATATTGTAATTAATCAAACATGATGTCATTAAATACACACAACAACCAGATGACGCCTGCCAATCCTTAATGACGCAGTTCGGCGCCTAAATTGAATTAGTGATCATTCTCAAAACTAGCTTTCCCCATTGAATATGTTATTGCTCCTCAATGCTACTCTATTTTTTTTTTTAAAATGAAAGAGTAGTGACAGAGACAGACGGCAACGTTAAAAGGAGAGAAGAACTAAATGAAACTTTAATTTAAAAAACAAACATATAACTCAGTATCATGTATGTACACACGCTTTGGTCGGAAAATACATGATTGAGTAGAAGAATAAAAATACCAAGAATAAAGTAACCGACTCTATCTACTGATCCACTCTCATGTACACTTTTTTGATCCTCAAAATAAAATATTCTCACACATACCAAGATACACTTAACGGGCCGTTTCCTTCCCCTGAATTGTCAGCATGGTGGCCACCTACCACATTTTGACCAAAATCTACCACCTCACGCTCTCTCTTTCTATGTACAAGGCAAGTGTTTTTAATCCTCACCAACCCAACCTTTTGGCATATCCCCCACTCCTTAATTTTGATCCCTTTCAAGGTCGCTAAACTTGAATTTCGCAATTTTCTTCATGATTAAATTAATTAAGTGAATCAAGAAACATGTACGGGGTAACAAATTGAAATATGTGGAAGAGAGTCGAAATAATCTCCCCTTTGTTTTAATCTTTCACAGATTGCGAGATATATGAAATATTTTTATATTCTTTAATTTCTGGGGAATTTGTGGCGTGCAGAGAGATGTTGCTAATCTCCCCTGGGACAAGAGAGAGAAGAAGAGGGGCTCCATGGAGTCATGTCCATGGGAGCTCCCCAACACCCTCAGGAAGGAAGTGAATTCCTGAACCTCTGCCAAGGCATTCTGCGCCCTGACCTCTGCCATGGAAGCTTCGAAATCAACGTAGAACATATACTCGAAGTGCTTCGCCGTCCCCACATTCGCATCGTCCACCACCCTAATCGGGCGGCTCCGGTGAGGTCTTGACTCGATCTTCGTCAAGCTAATGTTCCTGAAAGCGAAGGCCGATAGAACCTTGAACAGTACCGACGTCCCCTTATCGTGAGCGAAGACTATGCTTGTCTTGAAGGGCCGGTCCGTGCGCGGAATTATGGGTTCCCGGGCCAGCATCACGAATCGGGTCACGTTACTCGGGTCGTCCTGGATCCCATCTGCCAAGACCTGCAATCCGTACAGCTCCGCCGCGCGTGCGCTAGCAATTGCCGCCGTGTCGCGTAGGTTGTTGGTTGCGATGAATTCCGCCGCACCGGCGGTGTCGTCCACGGCCTCACGTGCCACGTTGAGGGCCGAATTTGGTTAGCGAGTGCTCGCACTGGGCGGGCTTGCGGGTGCGAGATGACGCGGGTTAGATATTCTTTCCGAACACCCGGGAGCGCGAGAAGGCAGTGGTGCACGGGAAGCTGGACCTCCCCGACGATATGGAGCTGGTGGCGGAGGAGGAGGTCGTAGTTCCGGTGGATCGAGCCGCCAAGGGAGTTTTCCACAGGGAGAACCGCTCGATCGGCGATCCAGAGCTGCACAGCCTGGAAGGCCACCTCAAACTGGTCACAAGGAATGGCTTCACAGTTCGGATAGGCCTTGCCGGCAGCCGCTTCGGAGTATGCTCCGGGAACGCCCTGGTAAGCCACGCGGAGCTGCGAGCCATGCATCGGAGCGGGGGAGAGATCCGAAATAGTGAGCGGCTTTGGCGGGAGCGGCTTATTAGCGTCGCTACCTTCTAAATTACCGATGTGGACAAGGTTGAGATCCGTTACGGCGGCCTTATGGCCGTTGATGGCGGCGACGTGGTCGGCAGTGCCACCGTTGGCATCGGTGGAGGACTGCTCCTGAGAGACGACCTTACTAGCTAAGATGGCGCAGGAACTCTGCCAGTCAGCCCGGGAGGCGAAACCGGAACACAATCCGCCGGAATCGAAGCCATAAGCGCAGTTGACGGAGAAGCGGGTCGGAGCAGCCCGATAAGCGGAGGTGCGGGTATGGGAGAGGTAGTTGAGAGAATGGGAAGGGTGAGAGGAGAGAGACTGCATGTCGAAGGAGAAATGAAAAGAGAAAAGGAAGGAGAGAGAGGAGGGAAGCTTGGTGTTCTCTCGGAGAAGGGAACGTCAAGCTGAGAGGAGAGAGGAGCGGAGAGGTATATATATAGTTCGAAGCTTAAGTGGAGACGAGGAAGCACAGCGAGTGCTCGAAGAAAGTGTGGTGCGTTGTGTGCGCGACGAGGTCGTTCGTTCATTCTCACACCTACCCCCCCTCCCTCTCTCTCCTGCATGTTCCATTCCCATCCCCTTATACTCATCGCCCTTTTTTCTCCCTTCATAAATCACCTTTCTCAATCATTCATATCCAATTCCTCTCTGTTTTCTCCCTTTTCATCTGCTTCTTAACCTCAAAAGTGTTTTGAGGTTTTTTTTTAATTGCATTATATTTTTCTCTAATGATTAATATTTTAAAGGGAAATATTTTGATATTTAATTTTATATATTTAATATATTTTTATTCAATTAAATCAACATAAATAAATTTTAAAATATTAATAATATTAATAAAAAGAGATTTTTTTAAAATAAATAATTTATAAAAAATTTAGGTGTCTTAATTTTAACTGAAAACAAGTAGCATATTAATAATAGAAGGGTGTACTTGGTATGGATGCAGTTGAATCCTTACCTCTCTTTCCTAATTAATTATTGCCAGAGCAACTCTTTTAAGAGGAAATTTTTTATTTTTTAAAAAAATAATAAATGTAGCAGATAAATTAAAAATGGGTCCTGTAAAAAATCAACAAATCAAACTTGCAAAAAGAGGCTTCTATAATTAAAAGTGGTGAGAGTACACCCCTCGTTACCGTCCGGTTTGTAAAATTGAGTTTGTATTTTATGGATAAATCAGAGTTAACTTTCTTGCGTTGCATGTGAGATACTTACCTCAAATTAACAAATTCTTATGATTTTTTTCCACTTGAAATAATCATCGTTATAAAATAAATAAATGCGATTACATGCAATTAAAATTTAAATCTAAGTCAAATATTTTTTTAAAAAAAAAACAATGAACTTAACAATGTATTCACTCTTACTCATTTTAGTGTATGAATGGTAAAGTTGAAGGTAAGAATCATAGAATAATAGTATATTCATATGACCATCAATATTACGCCCACACATAAAATATATATTAAGATTATTTAAAAGCGCAGCCACCCACAATGTCTATTTTATTAGAAGATCTCTTATGTTAATTATCGACCCTAACTATATATTTTTCTCTGGCCATATAATTAAAGTTATGAATGTGATGGGTTATGTTCGATTCTAGGGGGTAACTAAGAATAATCAAGTTATGTTCAATCATAGAATTAAAGTTAAGAATAATCAAGTTACGATGTTTAACCGGTGGGCGATAAGCAGCCACGCACGCAAGGGGGTGCTCCTCCCAATTTCATTGGTCCTTTGAATTTTTTATCTTACTTTTAAAAAATGTAAAAATTAGTATTAGTGCCCCATATTTTAAGTAGCTTTTAATTTCCCCTCCCCATGCCGCGTTTAACCAAAAAAAAAAAAAGGCTAGTGAAATAGCCAAATATAGTTATGGGGTAGCTAGTGTAGGTTAATTTATATGAAATTAAGAATATGTTGACGTGGTAAATAGATAATATCCAACATTTAGACTTGGTGGTAAAAATATTGCAAGGGGCTTATCACACACAGAAAATGCTACGGATATTTGGTGAATGTGCCAAATGGCCGATTATGGATGCTGTCCAAACGTATTGGAACATTAATTTCTGGGGCTCTTGTATTCATTGTCCTTTTTCTGCTTCGCGTTGGGCAAACGCCTGTGTTTTTGAGAGAGAGCTCTCTTCATTTTTTTTTATTTTCTCAATCCCCATATTTTTTTAATCCTCATTATTTAAATTATTTTATTAAATAATTTTTAAATGATAAAATTAATAAATAGTAAAGATAGAAAAAAAAGTAAAGAGACCCCAATTTTCTGTTTCTTTATGTTTCAGTAGCTTTTGAAAGCCATGTACGGCCAATCAAGTGGCATGTTCATGGTTCAAGTTAACAGACACTTAATTAGAATGTAACAACTTTTGCTAGGGATGCAGTAAAATGTTTAAAATTTTTAATTGTTTTATTACAACATATTCTCTTCCGTCCTTAATATAAAATGAAATTAAAAAATAAAAAGTTAGTTTTTAATATAAGAAGAAATTAGAGCAAATAATTTTTTTTCAATTTCATCTCTCATTGACTTATTGTTGTTTGATTTTTTAGACAACAATATATTATTATCATTAACTACAAATAAGGATAAAATTGAAAATTTTTATAAATTTTTTTAAAATTTTAATTTTAAGGTTACAATTAAAATTTCTTGATAAGTGTAACGTTAGTTAATTTCATCTTATATTAAGACCGAATGGAGTATAATTTTTTTGGGCTAGATTGTAAAATAGTACGCTTAAAAATCTCATAACAGGACTTTATTTTTACCGGGTTGAAATCAATAAGAATTGGATTAGCGTCTCTAATCTCATTTGTAACCATTGAAGAAGGCTGATAGCTGTGATTTTAACTATTTAAGCTCCTTTTATGAAGATTCTTGTTTATTTCTTACTCAATAAATACCGAGAAGTCACGCGATGTTTGATTCCCTAATTCTAAAATATTTATAAAAACTGTTGACTTGTTAATAAGTTACAATTAATTTTTGTTAGCCTGTGCTCTCATAGAAAGTGATGACCAATGAGAATGAATTGTCTGGTAAATTGATTATATGCATTTAGAACTTTAAAATCCAACAATTGAGGAATATAATTTCAGTAGCTCATTGTCCTGTAATATGAATACTCTTTGATAAAAATAAAAAAAATGAAGCACGCGTTATTTAATTATTCGAAAATACCTTTTCTGGGAAAAAAACCAGGATCATTTTATCAAATGTTGAATATCTAAACTGTGAAAGCCGTTTCTATAGAGTCGCGGTCAATTCAAAGCAGCGCTGTTGGGCCTTTCTTTAATCATTATTTATTATTTTAACATGTTGCAGCACAGGAAGACTCGTTCTCAGTTGCCATGAAATCGCAGTCTGTTTATTTGATGGGAGAATTGCTAATAAATCGCTAAGTGAAAGACAAAATTATATCCAAGGATCAAATTGAATCAAAGGACCAATCTGAATAAAATATTAATAAAACAATATGAATATATGACCAACATGCCCTTGTGTTGAACAAACCAAATTTGAAAAAGAAAACACCCTCTCTTCCTCTCTCTCTCTGCACACCTTGTCTAATTGGAGAATCACTGGAGTTCGTTGCAATGGTCAGCAGTGAAGGATGGCTTTGATGGAAGAGCAAATGGCAATCGACTGTCCAGTGATGAAATTTGAAAAGGAAAACACCCTCTTCTTGCTGCATTCCCTAATCATTTAACCTTAGCTTGTTTCCATTCGTATGTGGGATTGATCTTGAATTTCAACAATGATCATGATGTTTTTCGAACTGTCATGAGTGTGAATTTTTTTGTTTGCTTGAACCCAATCCTCTTCAAATGTTTTGTTATAACAATGAATAATTTCATGCAAACATGAGAACATGGGGAAATTTCGCTGTCAAAGACCCTAATTTTCATGAAAGCTTCAAGGCATTTCATGTAAAGTAATTGCAAATTCCGTGTAACTTATGAATAAATTCGGGAACATACCTGTACGAAAATTACATGCTAGATGTAATCGATTTTATTAAAAAATTAGAAGAGCTGGGTTGGCTTCATTAAGGTTTTCTAAATTTTATTTTAAAGATAATGAAAATTTTAGTTTTACAGGTTTAACTTGATTATCGATGATCATTTAACTTTAATTTTTATTAATTTATTTTCCTACATTATGTTAGTCCTTTAAATTTTTTTTTAAAATTTTATTCTCTAATAAATACAAAGTATAAGATATTTGATAGCTTATATAATATATATATTAATGACAAAATCTATATTAATATATATTAAATCTATATATATATAGAGAAAATCTATATATATATATATATATATATATAGATATAAATCTCAAATTTATTTAAATTTTATTAATGACAAAATGGTAATAAAATTTTTTTAAATTCTATAAATGACAATTTAATTCATCTAGATACTATAATTTTATTAAATTTTTTTAAAATTTTTTATCAATAAAAAATTAAGAATATCATTTTATCTTTATTGATAAGTTGTGATTTTTATTCAATTTTACTGTTCTTTAAATAAAATTTATTATTTTTAAGAAAAATTTGTGATTGAGATTTATTATTTTAATAATTTTTTAATAATAAAAATTATACTTAATAAGTTATAATTTATTTTTAATTTTTATAATTTATAAAACAAAAATTCTCAAGAACTTCATTAAAATTATAATATTTTAAAAAATTTAATTATTATTTATATAATTTAAAAATTTTACTTTTTTTTATTAATTTCGTCCCCTATGTTTATATTTATATTTTACTGTAAATACGATCGCTAAAGAACGGGACGATATCAAGTGTGGTGGGGCCCAGACGATGGGAGGCGCCCCTAGGAAGCAGACATGCCAACGTCATTCTGGTCCTCCATTTAGGGCCAGCCACTTGATGAAGTGGGCCATCCTTTACTCATCTTCTCCCTTCTTTCTTTTACTCTTTCCTATTATTATTATTATTATTATTGCTCCTTATTCTCGATGTCCTTCTTTGTCCATTCCTTTGTGTTTCTCTCATCGCCTGGTTTCTTGAGTTCCCCCCTTTCCATAACTATAAGATTAACATTTACACAACGTAGATTTAACGTTTCATAAAGTTATTATTAAAATGTTAAATTGTAAAAGTTACTTAACCGAATTCAAATTGCTAACACTTGATTTCAACGATATAAAATTGTAGTGAATAAAAGACAAGATATTTTGTAAAATATTAAACCTAAATAATTCAAATGCTGATCTTAAATTTAAGAAAACAATAGAAGGGGAAGGGGAGAGAATCCTCCCTCCCTCCTCATTGCAGCTCCTCTTATTCTAGTAGTTTAGTTTTACCTATTTTTGGAAATATTTTCTGATCTTTGAAACATTTAATTCAAACTAAATTTTAGGCGTGCACATGTACTTTGGAGAAAAATAAAGGGAAACATAGATTTTAATGAATTTTATTTTGAAATACACATGTAAAAAAAATGGGTTAAAAGTTTTTAATCAATCCTCCGATTTCTTTAAAAAAATTTGATCACAGTATCAACAAACAATTTCTTTTGATCTCACTTCACCGTTTTCTTAAATTGAACTTATTAAAATATTCCTTCCCCCCCCCCCTTCTATTTTTCTACTAACGGGAAATCAAATAAATAGAAATTAAATATTGAGTGAAATATGAGTTAAAAAAATATTTTTTAACAAATTCATTGTTATGTATAAATTAATACTGTAAATCATGAATTTTTTTTTACTAGATTGCACACCTATCTTATTGTGATTTGTATAAATTAAATTTATAATTTTATTAATTACAAGTGCCATGCTCACACCTATTTTTTTTATTGTAGATTTCATAACTGGATTGCTCTTCGAATATATACATGTTAAATTGTTTGAAACACAACAAAAGCATGAGTATATTCGGAAAAAGAAAGGGAAGAATAAAAATGCAAGGGAATTAGGGAAATGAGTATTCGAGCGTGTGAAAGGCGACGGATGATAACAGGCTCATGTGAAACGCGTGATGTTGTTGCAACAAATAAGAACCACGAAAGTACAGAGAAGGTGCGAATTCAATAAAAGGGCTTTAATTTTTTTCCCCCATTATGTTGTTGCTTTTAAGGAAACACGTGCATGTAATGTGTGAAGTTTATCATTTAAACGGGTCTTATCTATTTAATTGCGATTTATCATTCACGTATATTTATTTATTTCTTCTTAATAGACAAAAAATAAAATACAAAAATAAACATAATCTAACTCGAAGAGTACTAGTCAGTAGTCACTGAGAAGTGAGAATGATGTGTCTACCGCACACGATTGTAAAATGGGAACACATATATATAAGGTGAGGCATGGTGAATGATTAAATGGTGACAATGTAATGCACATCAACATCGCCATTCACTAGGATCAGAGGTGGGGAGAGAGAGCACTTACTTTATATATCTTTGTAAATAAATTGATACCCCATTTGTCTCAAATTATAAAATACTTTTAAAAACAATTTAATGTTTTAAAATATAAAGATGTTTTGATAAAAATAAAATTTCATTAATGATACTTTTTTAATATTATCCTTTCTATATATTCTATCTTTTTAATATTCTTTCATTAATGGAGTATTAAATAAAGGATATTTTTAAAAGTTTATATTTTTATTTTGAAAAAATAAAATAATAAACTATATTTAATGAACTTTATTGATATATGATATTTTATTTAAAAGTGTCTTACTCTCTTCATTAAAAAATATAAGATATTTTTGAGGAGGTGGATATTTAAAAATGTAAAGTATTTTTAATCTTTTGAGATATAATCATTATATATTACATTTTTTTAAAAGCATCTCTATTAATAATAACTTTATATTTATTATAGGATATTTAATATAAATAAATATAAACAGATAAAATTAATTTAAAAATAAATAATTATTTTATTAAAAGGATAAAATTTAATTAAAAATATTTTATATTTTTAAATAGAGAGAATATAATTTAAAGCAATGGAAGTGTGTGAAATGAAAAAGAAATTTCAGTGATACGTGGTATAGATATCATGTCGCAGAAATATCCAAACCCCGAGCTCCGTTTTGTCTCCCGGCCTTTCATTGCCTGTCTCTCGCATGTCTTATCCTATATATCTATTCATTTATCTGTTTAGTCTTCTTTTTATTGTTTTTGTCCATATGGGATGATCCGGAATGCATATTTAAAATGTTTTTTCTCACGTTTGCTTTCTATGTTGTGCGCGTCACTGAACAGAACTTTTCAAACCAAATATTGTGAATGCCAATCGTCTTTCAAACTGATTAAACTATCCTCCGTATTTTTTGCAGTGTTAAAGTATAAATCTGTTTTTAATGTCCATATTCTAAAGTCATTTTTAAAATAATTCCACCTTAATGTTTTTCATGATGGTACAATGTTGTCATGTTATAAAGTTTGATCATATTGACTGTTAATTTGACTATAAATCACAATTTTAACAACTACATGGCACATTTCTTAAAATTAAAAATTAAAAAAAAAAAGAACCATTCAGTCTCTTCTCATTCGCTGTTTCCCCCTTCCCCTTCTACAATCAAATCCCCTTTCATTTTGAGGGAGAGCTTTATCTTCCAGAAAACTGTTCTCGTTGTTTCGTGCCCAACTGCCCATCCATGGCAGATGAAATTCAGGGGGGGGATAACATTTTTGGTTCAAAAATAAAAGCATGGGAGCTTATCTCCTTCCTTCTCTCTCATCTTTGTCCCTCGTAGCCGGTGACAGATCAAAATTATAGATTGAATACAGTGTCGCCCAGAACTCTATACCCATCTGAAAATCAGATATGCAAAGCAATTAAGGGCCTAGATTTCGCGAACAAAGTTAATTTCAAAGAAATAAATTAAACCAGAATCTATAATAAACGGCCATGACAGCCATGGGCGTAATCCCAGTGCCAGACATCACAGTCACAACTAGATAAGTGAATCTCTCCAATCCCTCTGCCATACGAACTGATATAGCTTCGAAATCGACTCGATTATTAAGAAGGAAATTATGACTTACTGTTACATTATTGTAAATTTAAAAAGTAAATTGTGAATATAAAAAAAAATTGTGAATTATTTATTTTTAATAAGAATAATTTAATAATTTATATAAATTTATTAATGATAGAAAATTTTTTAAAAATTTTTAAAAAAATTATGACATTTTAAGAGATTAAATTATTATTTATATATTTTTAAAAAAATTTATTATTATTTTTATTTAATGATATTTGTGAAGTTATAATAATATATATGCAGATGAATAAGATAGAAAGAGAGACGTGGATAGGATGGAATAAACGAAGATTACGAACTTGAAGCTAATTTAAGTGAAGTTGATTTTAACGGATTCCCTTAAGTAACGTCAAGGATGATGCATAAGCAATTCTTAATTTTTACTCCTCTGATTCTATTTATAAGTCACTTTTAATATATTTTGTTAATTCTAAAAAAAATTTAAAACTCAATAACTCTATCTTAAAATTTAATAAATTCTCAACTTTATCTCTATTAAATATACATACTTCCTCCATTCAAAAATATAAGGCATTTTTAATCGAATCTCACCCCTAATAAAATAGTTACCTATCTTTTAACTAATTATATCTTTCTATATTTACTCCTATTAAACACTTTATAATAAATATAAAGTCATTGTTAATAGGGATACTTTTAAAAAAAAGTCAATGATTACAACTCAAAAAATTAAAAATGCCTTATATTTTTAAATATTCAACTCTTTAAAAAATATCTTATATTTTTAAACGGAGGAAGTATTTCAATAATATATTTTTTCTCTCTAACATTCAATGAAAGGTAAAAAATAAAATTTATAATAAAAATTTAATGATGTGACTTATAAATAAGATTAAAAAAAATTCTCCTTTCTTTGTTCTATAAATGGGATAAGAGAAAATAATTATTAAAGATGTGTTTGAATTTCAATTCATAAAAATTTATTATAAAAAATTAATTAATAAAAGGTGACCGCGTTTGGATAATATTTTCTGAAATTCATTTGATAATCGAAGATGTTTTGATAATTTTTTGGAATTAATTATAAATATAGGAAAAATAAAAAATGTTCAAATGCTAAGCATTAATTTTCAAACGGAAAAAAACCAATAGCTTATACCATATGAAATTTCAGAAGACAAATATAATTTGAGAAAATTGAGAGTGTTTGAATAAAATTTTTAAAATTATGATGTTGAACTCAAAATTAATTATAGATGTGTATCCAATCAGGCCTAAAACTTTTTCCAATCTTACGTTGCGTACAATAACAAAACTAAGGAACCAATTTGCATCACAGGTTGGGCCCAAAAAAAAAATGTTGCATCACAGGCGTGTGTTTATATACATATATATATATATATATATGCACTTCTTTATTAAAGAAACAAGTTAAGTTTTTTTTTTTAAAAAAACCAAATAGACTCGAAAGTCAAAAAGAAATTATATAATTTCCATGAAACTTGCATAGATATATAAAAGTGAGACATCCCTCTTAAGATAATATTACGTCGTTTAGAAAGTGGACCACGGATGGGACGACGAGCGTGCACACACATGTGCAATGCAAAATATTTTAATCACTCGTAATTTTTTTTCTTAGGCTTAATTAAATTCGTCTATCGAAATGTTTAAAAAGGTCAAATAGTTGTAATTTCTGAATTTATATTTGTGTTCTATTGACCGAAATAAAAAATGTATTCATTTATAACTCAAGTGAAAAAATTGCCAATTTGCCACTAACATATTCATGTATGATTTTTTTTTTTTGAAAAATCACAATCAATGACCACTAAATAACATTTATTATTCTGTAGAATTAAATAATTTTGATATTGTACTGTAAGACAAAGGAACATAAATGTAATTAAAGATTTGATATTTTTATAATGAAAATTTAATGAATATATACTCATTTAACAAATTTTCATTTAGGAAAAAATAAGTAATATTTTTATTTTAACAACAATCAATTTTCTTATTAACAATTCTAGAAAGTTAATATGGTGGTGGAGAGGAACTTTAACGTCTTGATTCTTAAAAATGAATTTAATCAAATAAATTAAGATACCATTGGAGAAGTAGATTGAGAATTGATATTATTTTTTTAGGTATAGTTAGAGAATAAAATTTGTATTCGACATTATTTGAGGATAATCATATATATAGCCATCAAATTATGAGTTAAATTGAGCCCATAATGATATATTGAGATTTAATGGGGTTCAAGTTAATAAATGGGCCGAATTGGACCCAAATTGTGAGACTAAATGGAGTGTTTGATTTTCGTGCATTGTGCCGCAATACATGGTACGTTCATTGTGGCACACGGCACCGATTCTGCATTTATTCGTCAAGCTCAAAAATCAAACAAAATAGAGGAGAACACCCAGGGTCTTAAGCAAAATTAATGATCTCTTTTAGGGTTTGGTAAGAGGCATTCATTATGTATGATTTTGGCTCTTTAATAGCTAAGTGCATTTAACCACTTTTCTACATTCTACTCTTCTTTTTTAGTGTGTTCTTATAGTGCTTGAAGCTCAGGTTGCATTTTTATGGATACTCAGCCTTTGGGTTTGAATCACATGGGTATTTTAAGGTTAAGGTTAAATATGGATGATTTAAGTTGTTTTTGAGGTTGTCTATGATATTAAATGGGCAGAGTTCGAGACCTTAGTCTTGGTAGGGTGATTATAGGATGTTTTGCATTATGTAAAAGTGAAATCAATTTGTAGGAAGTATAGTGATGATAACTTCAAGTGAGTTTAGGGGTTTATATGGATGTCACAAATTTAGATTAACTTGGTTAATTAACCAAACTCTATGATTGAGGTGTAATTAATGTGTTAACATTTTGATTAGTGTTAATTAGCATTTTATTAACGATAGCTAGCATTGTAATATATGTAGATTGTGGTAGAAACATTAAAGAAGGCCAATGTGCACTTGTTTGGAAACTCTAATAACAAGGAGTAAAGGTAACAACTGTTAATGTATGATTATGTGTGCATCATGATTAGTCATGTGTGTGTTTGTATTATTTGGAAATAGAAATATTGAGAAAACATGTTTTTATTATTTGAAAAAAATAATTGCCAAGTGGGATGATAGCGCCTCTATAAATATATTACTTTGTTCAAAAATTATTATTGTTTCAAAGTATATAATTGTTCGGTGATATTTTTATTCGGTTGTTTGAAAGCATGACATGTTGGGATTGTTTGAAAAATATATGTTATCTAAGTATTTTGCTTGGAGATGTTATTCCACCACATAACAAGCCTTCATTGAACCTAATGAGTGATTATGAGCTTAGACCAACCCACCTTTAGTCAAGTGATTTGGTCCCAAGCATGGAGATAGGTGTAACATCCTAATTTTTAGATAAAAAAAAATTATAAAATTTAAGTTTTTTTTAAAATGATGATAATAATAGGAATTTATATTATTTGAGGTTATTTGAAAATAATAATATGGTTAGGCATTTAATTATGAATTGAAAACTTAAGTTTAAAATTATATAAGAAATATTTTGTTAAGATATAATTTTAAGATTTTAAAAAAAATATTATTAATGTGTGAGTGTGAGTAAAAAAAAAAGAAAAGAAAAGAAAGTAAAAAAAAAATGGGGAGGGGGTGGGAATGAAAGGCACCTCCTAATGTATAAAAAGAGAAGGTGCATTGTGGAGGAAGCATGAAGAATTTTTTATTGTAATTTGTGAAAATTGCAATTAAGGGCTCAAGATGCAATTTGTGAAAATTGCAAGTAATGGCCCAAAGGTTTGAATAATTAAATTCAAATTTATAGTTTTTTTTAATATAATTTTGGGACCACAATCCCATTTTTATATTATTTTTCTCTCTTCCTCTCACATTGCTCGGCGTTTTCTCGCAAGGGGAGATTATTTTCTTTTTCTTCAGGTATGTTCTAACTTTCCTGTTTAGATTAGCATTTAAAAATTTATTTAATTACAAAATTAATTTTATAGTTATTTTCTAAATAATATTAGCTTTCTAGTGATATGATTATTTTGTAGGATAGAGTAAATATTCTAATTAGGATTTTTCTATATGATAGTTAATCTGATGATATGATGGATTAAAAATATAGGTTAAAACTCTTAAGGATATAATAAATATTATAGAATATTTTTTTGAGATTGAAACTCATGTTTAAGAATTTTTGAGTTAAAATCTAGATTTATATGGTTGAATTTATGTGGAATCTAAGATGTAGGGATAAACCTATGATTATTAAATATTTATTTAAGTATGAATAGGTATTTTTGAGGTTATAGAAAGGTGATTTGAGGCTTCAGGATAATTCTAAAATTTTTAATTTATTTTTGGACGAATTTTTAGAATATAGAAGGATAAAATTATGATACGAGAAGTGATTTAAGGATAAAAAAATAGTTTATTAGGGTACGAGAATTTTAGAAAAAGAATTTGGGAAGTTAAATGAGGCATAAATCTTAAATTAGTATTAATATGGATTATAGATCTAAGACTTTCTAATTCTTTAAATTAGAGTTATTTATTTTAATGTAAAATTAATATATAGTATTGTGAAATAATTATGTAGATTATATTGACAAAGATAGTGGTGAAAAAGGAGTTGTGAAGGGGAACTTGTTATTCAAGACACAAGGTAACCATTATTAATATATTGTGATGAGTGTGTTTGTGAATGGTTATGTGTTGACTTGTTGTTTGAAAAAACTATGAATTATTGAAAATAAATACTGTTATATACTTGTTTGAAATTATTGCCAAGTGGGTCAAAAATTTATTTTTATTTATCATGATGAGATATTATTGTTCGGATATATTCCTGTTTGGATATTTGAATGATGCATGACTTGTCAGGGTATTTTAATGTATGGTGTTAATGGGAATTTCTGTTCGATTAATTATTACCACATGGTAAGCCCTCATTGGACCCAATGAGTGGCGTGTCGCTTGGTCCAACTCACCTTTGGCCGGGTGATTTGGCGTCCGAGCATGGCGAAAAGAGAATATAAGGTGTAGTCATGCAAATTAAATACTTATTCGGTTTGTTTGAAAATATTGTTCGGTTAAATATTTTGTGTGCTCACTTAGCAATCGCATGATTAGTTACAATCGCATGCATCATTACATATTAATTTTTGGTTACTGAGACTTTTAAGTCTCATCCCCGTGGTTAATATTTTTACAGGATCGAGTCCGGCCGAGAAAACACCAGAGGTGTAACTATGGTGTATGAGACACCATCTTTTACGTTGCCTCTTATTTTGGATTATACAATGTATCTTGTGCCAACTTAGGACATATCTTCTTTGTGAAGCATGTAAACTCTAATCCTTTTTATTAAAAGTATTTATATGACCAAGAGGATTATGTCTGTCTCTCTTGACTTATGATCTGATTTGAATATCATGCCATGAGGATTATGTCTGTCCCTCATGGTTTTAATTGCCTTTTTGGATATTTTAAGACTTGCGTTATGTCTTGGATGTAACATGGTAAGAAAATTTTCTACCATGATAATGGTTTTAATAATTTGCAAAAAATCGGTCTGTAAGTTTTGAGGGTGTTACAATAGGAGAGATATAAGGTGTTGTCATATTAAAATATAAATTGTTCAATTTTGTTTGAGTATTTAATGTTTGAAATTTATCTTATATGCTCTACTTAGCAATCACATGATAGGTTGCATTTCATGCATAGTTGCATATTAATTTTGGCTACTGAAGCTTTTAAGTCTCACTCCCTCTATTTAACATTCTACGAGAAATAATTCATTTAGAGAAGCACCAAAGGCATGGTAAGTGTAGGTAGATACCACTTGATCATGTCGACCCCTTTCGATTTAGACACATACATGTGTTTGCCAACCTTATGACATTGATTTGTACTTATGAGCGTGTGATTCCATTTACTTAAAAAACTTGTAATTAATTGCCATGAATTTGATTTTTGTGACATTTATGGCTTTTCAAATCATGAATTATGATTATTAAGTCATTAGAATGAAAAAATGTTTTGATTGATCGACATTATTACACTTTATCTATATAATTATGTTGGGCAGTTGAAACCAAACTATAAAGACTTCACATGCACAAGCTAATTTGATTCGCTAGAATTTTTATTTGGAATGTATTTGAGTTAATCAAGTGTTCCATATAACTGCTAAAGGCTTTGGCTTTGGCTTATGAGGTGTTAAATGATTGGAAAGTGGTGTTCTAATTCATAATGCTTTTTAGTTGACAAAATTTTCATTCAGAAGAATTTTTATACCAAACTAAAGCCATTATGTAAATTTTTAAATAAGCTTTGTGTAGACATTTAAATCACTTAAATCGGAGTTGTGTGTGAAAAGTAATGCATGTTTGAAATTGGAACCATGATCATTATCCTCTACCTGTTGTCGTAGCTTGCTATTACACAAGGCAGGTCCTTCTCAAGAGCATGTCTAGCAAAGTGCAAATCCATTAAAATTGGGTTAATGCCTTACGTATATATAATGTAATATAGCGGCAAAACCCAAAGACATTCTCGATGACATTGTCATCAGTACCTGTTTCTTTTCCTACCTATTTATATGCTTAATTAGCAATCATTATCAGCCACTGCCTCTTTACATCGTCCCTTCCCAGTACTCTTTGTGTGCGTGTTTCTTCACTTTACCCTACCCTCAATCTCTGTCTTGTTGTTTTTTAAGCTATTTTAGAGTTCTTAGTAACACTTTACAACAAATGCTCACACTTGTTTGGTCGGGGATACAACCTAGTGTCAAAAACATCCTTTTGGCTTGTAGAGGTTTCAAGCTTCTACCCAGCATGTCCCATACCCTAAAGGTTCCTTCTCTCTAGTTCTGTCCCCTTTAGGGTCGTCATAGCTGCTCCTTTAATGTCTCCAATCACAATTGCTATGAAACTAGGGATTGCATCGGGTCCCTCTTCTATAACGGCATTAGTGGCACCCCTTCGGCTACTTTCACAGAGTTTTTTCTTGGCAAGTCTTACGCCATCATCCTTGTTGACGACTACAACCTCTCACCTCCATCACCACAAACAAGGCATTTGGGGCATGTTGTGATGTCAAGTGCGTTACGAGCAACCTCAATTTGATATGTCCAACAAGAGAGTGGTAGTGGCTTGTAAGAGTGCTTGCTCTGCCTTCACACCTTGCCGACGTCAAATTGCATGATGTTCAAGACGTCATGCCCTCAAGCTGGCTCTTTAGCATGTGATGACCATGAGAGATAAAATGAGGCCCGTAAGAAATTTATAAACTTAATGTCTGGTACTAGAAACTTCAATTTAATTACTTGAGAGACAAAAATGTTATGTAAAATATTTTAGGGTAGTGGGTGTTCTTTCATAAAAACTTTAAGGATAAAAATATATCTTTACCCTTCAAATTATGTGTATCTTCTTTGTAGTTTTGAAATACAACTTGGGAAAACACAATCTTTAATCTTTATAGTTTTATTGGGTTTTAATTTTAGTCTTTATATTTTTTTTTCATTGTTTTCAATCTCTATAGTTTTAGAAAGATTAAGTGACCTTTATTTTCTAAATCCTTATAGTTTCATTTTTTTCAGTGGTTTTAATCCTTATAAAGACTGAAAATATTAGAAAAAAAATTATAGAAACTAAAAACAAAACTTGATAAAATTATAAGATCAAATATTATATTTTCTCATATAACTTCCATATTTTTATGCTGCAGCTCAATTAGCATATAATTTACAGGGAAAATTTTAAATAAGGACCAGGGATATGACATAGTTACTAGTGGGTCCTAAAAAATCAGAAATTTCTGTTCATTCCAGGGAGATAGAAGTGAAAATAAGTTCAAATATAAAAAAATCAAAGTACCCTTTATTTGTTATGCAAAATCACTATTTGTTATTTTTTTGCTTCACTTGTTAATTTATCAATATGAGTTGTAAATTATATGTGTTGACATATCAATAATTATATAAGAATTGACATTAATTGTTCAATCATAAGTAGTAATATCAGTTGTTAAGTTACTAACTTTACTTGTTAATTTACTAATATTGATCATAAATTATTGATAGGTCTCACAATTTACTAGCACCACCTATTTTGTAATTTATAAATGATATTAATAAATTAATAAGTAAAGTTAATAATTTAATAACTAATATTACTGCTTGTCTAAAAAAATATAAGTAATTTACAAGTACTATTGGTAAATTAATAAATAAAGTAAAAAAAATTAACAAATAGTAATTTTGCATAATAAGTTAAGGGTTCTCTAATTTTTTTATAATTAAAATTATTTTTAATTTTATCTTTTTAGAATGAACTAAAATTTTAAAATTTTTTAAAATTCACTAATAATTATGTCCCATTGCTGACAGTTATTTAAAATTATTTCAAATTTATATCCTGAACCCAACAAAAAAAAAAAGGAAAAATCATCTCAATTTAGAGTCAATTGTCTATGTTCGTTGATTTAAACTACAACTAAATGTCATGTCAGGCATCAGAGTAAGTGGGGAAAAAGAAAAATAATGGGAGCAAAAAAAAAAAGTTTCTGTCATTTAATTTTCTTAGATATTGAAAAATTTTATTCTTTTCTTAAAAAAATCTGATTCAAATATCTCTCATTGATATATCTTCTGAAATTTAACTTTTTACTATATTTAATATTTTTTCGAAAGCAATTCACATAAGCCTCATCAATCAGCGGACGTTATACCTAGACATAAATATCTGACCGTAACATGCAAATATGAAGACTGCGATTTGGAAGGAGGGTCAAGTGATGGTGCACGTGCGTAGGCCTCTGGGCTCTTAATTAGTTTAAGCAAAACAATCTGCGCACGTGATTGTCACCAAATATTATATTATTATATATATATATAATGAATAAAAATTGCTAGGACAAAGAAATGAAAGATGGTTCTAGGAAGGGTCATGGTAAGATTAGATTAATATGAATAAAAATAATATACTTACTTTATTTAAAAATATAAAATATTTTTAATTAAATCTCACCTCCTAATAAAATTTTTATCTATTTTTAAAATAATCATATTTTTTTATATTTATCCCTATTAACTACCTTATAATAAATATAAAATTACCATCAATAGAAATATTTTTAAAAAATAATAAATAATTATACTTTAAAAAATTAAAAATATTTTATATTTTTTAACAAAAGAAATATATAATATAAATATAAATATATGTAAATCCCGTCTTTGCTGACTCAAACGCCAACAAGGGCTCAAAAAAAAAAAAAAAAAAAAAAAAACTCAAACAACAACGAAAAGTCAGCAGTCTCTAACTCTAAAGTCAGAAAACACCTACTTTTGAAAACGTTGACCCCTTCTTCCACGCTTCCTCATAATCAATTTATTTTTATTCATAAAAAAAAAAAGACTTATATCACACAATTTAAAAAAAATCAATTATATTAATTATATTTAAAAATAAATAATATATTATAATATTTTTATTAATTATGTTAATCAAAACTTTATTAATTGATTACTATAAATAATAAAATTATGAAAGATAATTTAAAAAATTTGTAATAAATACTGATTAAAAATATAATATTTTTATATAAAAATAAATTAAAAGTGATAGTTTTTTTTATAAAAAAATTGAGAGAGTATATATGTATATATATTCCTATTATATATAAGTGGTAGATTTATGGAAAAAATTAATTTGTGGGGTGAAATTTAAACATGATATGTATATTAAATTAACACAGACAATAAAATTTATTGACACCAGAAACTAAGTTATATCATTATAATAACAAAATAAAATAAAATCTCAATATGAGTAACATTTATATTAAAGGTCATGTGATAAGTGGTGGTGAAATTCTTAATAGAAATAAATGCAATTTTTCATGTGGGTGGGGTCAGGGGTTATGAACCCCAACGGCCAACGGTTCTATGCTTTGCTGTTGACTCTCTTGGTCATTAAAAGTCTCAAGATGAATTATATATGAGAGTAAACAAAGTTTACCTATCACAGATTTCCATTGCAGAAATTTATGTGTCTACAGTATTTTCATACTCTCCATCTCAGTTTAGAAGATAATTTTAAAGTCAGTTTGATGATACAAAATACAAGAGAATTTGATAAAAACAAAATTTCATTAAATATATTTTTTCAATATTATCCTTCCTTTCTTATTATATTTTTTCTTTATTTAATGTTTCACAAATAAGGTTATATTAAATTAAGAATATTTTTAAAAATTTATATTTTGATTTTAAAAAAATTAGACTGTAAATATAATTTAATGAGCTTTATTAATATGTGTACTTTTATTTAAAAATATCTTATAATCTTGATAAGAGGGAGTAATATATAATCCTCGATAGTCAATAGAATAGTTGAGGATTGTTATTTTATTGTTCAATTAATTATTATCATTGACGAAACATTATATTATGAAAAACGAATCACTTAATAATTTGCATATTTGTACGATGCAGGGAAAATTATTGCGCTAGTTTCGAATAAAAATTATACTAAATTTAATTACATATATTCGTTTTTCAAAATCCGCTCCAATATAGTCAAATGAATCTTTGAATTTAACTATTTCTGGCAGAACCCCGAGTGAACAAGGGAGGTGAACTCGTATAAATTAATCCAATCAGTTGGACCCACCTTAAGTTTATATATCCTTGATTAATTTTTTTAACTATTAGACGTGAGATTCTTTTTTTTTTTTTTTTGGTGGTATAGGCTCTAATATCCCTCACGTCATGTTCTGTCATGTAAACGGACTACCAAGGAGGTTGGGATCTGAAGCTTGAGGAACCGACATGGAGAGTAACGTGTTACATTGTTATGCGATGGTTTAATACTACGAGTGGTTTGGTTTGGTTTAAATATCTCGTAGCTTCATGCATCTTCCTAAGACTCAAACTTTGAGTGGTAACTAGGCACGCGCTGTATCTTGACCAGTAAGTTGGTCTCCATCTACACATATATAAAGACCGCGCCGTCTTAATTTCTTGTTCTTTTAATTTCATATCCTCACAGTTGATAATCATGAAACAAATCTTTCAAAAAATTTGAATGCTATTTAAAAGATTGGCAACCCTATCTGCTCTTGCTGTGGCATCATGCTACATGTACAATTTTTTTTTTTAAAAAAAAGATGAAACCTAAAATTTAAAGAAAACATAATTTCAAATTTTGACACTTTATTTAAGTTCTGTTATAGGTCCCTACATTTTTGTGTTATAGAAACCTAAGGTGCAGACAGAAAAAAATTTAAGGGGCAAGAACATAAGGAAAAAGAAGTGCAAAAGCCTGTGACTAAACTTAAAAATGTGAAGACCTAAAATTTTGTTTTCTGTGAGATTTATCAGGATTCACTGCGTAGCAAGTACCTTCAATTAATATGTCAATAATACATAGCGCTTAAAAATTGAGAGTGAAGGGGCCGAATTCGTCGAGGGTGATAGAAGTGAAAGCATCAATCCAGCGCATTAAGAAATGAGGAGTTGACTGGAAAATAAACGTCAAAACCTCAAATTGCCCTCAATTAATGCACCAGCTAAATGAACCAGATAGCAAAAGTAATGAACAACTGACAAGGACGTCTTGCCACCCGGTCGAGACAAAATATCGAGGATGAAGTTGAATCGAAGACCCAACAAGAAAAAAATGTGTGTCTATATACATAACCAGGATGATTTGCCAAAGCCCGCCTTTAAAGCAAGAAAGAATCCACCTGGACATTTCGAATGAATCAAGACTACATACATGGTTAATCATAATCTAATAAATTACAACACAAACAGATCCTCAGGATCCTCAATCTACATATAAAGTATCTATAACGAGACACTATTACCAAGATGTGTCTCATCGTCTATGAGATGTTTCCACAAAACTTGCTATCCTTTTGCTTGAGAACAAAAACCCCCACATTCGAAACCTGCTCCTTGGACACAAATGAGAAATGTAGCGATGCCCTTCCTTCATAGCCCCACACATTTCACCCACCTTGAAAACTCTCGGCCAACTCTAAAGGGCAACTCATAGTCTTTCATGACGGCAGGCTCCCTTCTAGCAGCCTCGGCTTCCGACCACACATAGACCCCGCGTTCCTGCTTACTGCCAGGCACGTATTGTCCAGGACAACAGCTACAACAAATGCTACCACCATGTGTAATGCAAAGAGTGTATTCAGGACATAATTGAACTGTACAAGAGAAATATTAACCCGAGTGTTATTCTAGAAAGTTCTCGCATGTTAAAGCAGCACAGCACAAGAGTTTCTTCTGCAAGAAGGATTTAAGGAGTGAGGCAAGTTTTTCGTTGGCAAAATGACATGGGACCAGCATGCATATGCAGACAGAAACTTACTCAGAAAGCTATTGATTTTCAAAGAAAACATATCCAATTTACACATATCACCCCCATTGAATATGAGGTTGGTTCCTGCTTTCAAAATATAACAGAAATAGTGATAAAATGACGCAGTTTTGTAAATCACACTCGTGCAGATGGGAGACAGGGCTTTGTTTAAAAAAGAACTGGTCCATATATTCATCAAATAAGAGGTTACTTAGTGAAACCAAATCTCCTTCATCATCCATCACCTCTTTACAAGAAGGTAGTGGTGATCAAAGGTACAAAAATCAGAATTAGCTACATGAGATAACCTTGCAAGAGTTAGCAACCTGGTTAAGTTCTCTGTACATAAATTTAACTGAAACTTGCTGATTTCTGCCTATAATAGATCGGGCCTCCTAAATAATGTCCTTATAGGGATGGGAATCAACCTGGTCCCTGGCGATCACATTTATCGCTTCCATAGAATCACTAAATGCTTCAATTTGCCTCAGACCCCTATGCCAGCACAGTTTCAGCCCTTCTATCACCCTAAAGCCTCACCGCAATGGCTGGAGGATATTTACCTAACTTACAACAAAAGCCTAGAATCCAGCTGGCATCACTGTTACAGATTACACCACCACAAGCACCTTCACCATCACCAATGACAGACCCATCAAATATCCAATCTTACCATACCCTGTATTGGAGGATTCAAATTGCACGCACTCCTACACATTAATTTTCATCGTTCCAAAATGGCTACTTTGGAGAAACTCACTCAAGTTTGATGACATAGTAGAATTTGGCACTATCAAATTTAAACAAACAAGATTCTCAAAAGCTGAAGGACATAACAAAGAGACATACCCCTCCATATTTGGTGTGGAAAGGCCCATGAGAAGCCACAACGTAGGGTTGAAAATAACTTGGCACAGACAAGTTGGAATGGGAGATATGCCATATTGCTGGAAGTAGGCAGGGATGGAAAGAGAAAAAACAACGATAACCCAACTATAATGATATTGCGAGAGCTTCCAGCCTCACTATACCGTAGATTTGACAATCCTAATGCTGTAAGCATTGCCCACATAAAGCAGAGGGAGACCAGCAACCATGACTTCTGGATTGAAGCAAAAAATCCTCCAACTTTACCTGTTTTTAAATAAACAATAACATGACAATAATTAAAATATATTGCAAGTAAAAACTTTCTTCAGAGAGAACAGATAAGAAAATCCAAAATAAAAAATTTAGACAAGGCAGATTTTAGGAAGCAATCTCACAGCATCTCCTAGTT